>NC_064306.1:44444306-44660267 GCF_023373825.1 Bactrocera dorsalis
ATTTGTCGAGCAGCGAACTCGAGTTGCAGGGTGCAAAATTAAGTAATTTTCAGACATTATTTTTTTTGAGGGTTGTGTACGTGTGCTCTCAACTCGTGGCTGGCAATAGCAGCTCACCCGTGAAACCGGAAAAGGCAAATGCCAAACAAGGAAGCGACGGAAACACTGAAAGGTGTCTCAACTTACTTAGAAACGACTGTGTGTGTGTGTGTGTGTGGGGTTTGTCAAGCCATATTCACCACTTAGCAATGCGTGCAATGTGGACAGCCACTAAGTGGAAGGCGAAGCACAAAACAAAAAACAAAAAAAAAAACAGAACAGCAAACAAAAAGGAAACGAAAAATAAAATGAGGGAAAATATACACACACATACATATATACATATACAAAATAGTATAAAAGACAGTGGAAAGTAAAACAAACGAAGAAATCTCATTTAAAGCGCATAAAAATGAAATTTTGTGCAAATGAATGTCGGGAAAAAATGTAGTAAAAAGAAAAAAGACAACGAAACCACAACTACCGAGACCATACGACAGGCAGACGGATCGACCGAGCGAAAAGCGAAAAAGGATTTATTTATTATTGCATTAACGTGACTGGCAAGTGTTGAGTTTAACTCTGTTTAGTGCTTTTAATATAAATACATGTAAATATGTATGCGTGTGTATGTATGGCTGTGTTCAATAGCTGCTAGTATGCACTAGCATGAATGAGTGGGTATCAGCTTGCGGGCAGAAAAGGATACAGGATATGCATATATGTATATATTCGCATACACCAAGCCAACCGAATATGACTACATAAGATGATGAGTGTGAAACACGGCGCTTGCAGTCAGCAGGGAGAGAAAAAGTGTTGGATACAAAAAAAAAACAAAAAAACACTGGCGGGTGGGCGGTTTGGTTGAAGGCGTGGACATGAAATATTTACACGTAAAATTGCTGGGAATATTATAAAACTTTTGCACTCTCATGTAACCAAGTATAACCAGTGGTGTGCGTGTGTGTGTGTGTTTTCGTATGACTGTATTTTGCCATTCGCTTGAAACTGGAATACATTTTATATATGTATGTATGTAGGAGCGTATGGCAGCTGCGAGCTTTAACGTTTGCAGCAAAAAATGTATACTCGGTTGGCTGGAAGCGGTTAAAGGTGGCATAGCCGGGTATCAGCACAGTTAAGGTCGTCTGGCTTCGCCGTTTTTTCCATGGATACACAAGAAATGGAATTGTAACGATTGCACAAGTTGCTGAAAATACGTACATAAGTAACCAACTAAGTGCATTATGAAATTAGCTTGCTTAATTTGCGTTGTTTTCAACTTTAATAGCTCAGCTAGTGTTAATAATTTTCACGATTTTGAAGTGGTTTTGAAATTATTTAAGTTTACTTAATAGTTAAGGTAGGAAGTAGATAAATAATTTATTTTTAACTTTCCTAGATGGATTTTAGCATTCTTATTACAGTAAGTAAAACAACAAACACACATGATCAAAATAATAAGTACATTTATGGTAAAGTTTTAAATGTTTGGTGAAGTAAAGGTATGTAAATCGGTCCTGTCTTTTCAATGATTTTTTTTTTTAATTTTTCAAAATAGAATTTTTTTCTCTGAACTTTAAGAAAACCTAGAGTTACGCAAATTCGAATTCAGGACAGCAAAGAAAGGTTTGAAAAATAACGTATTAATTTCCGTTTTCTGTGGCCTTATTCATTTTAGCTTACTTCTTTCATTAGAATGTACATAATAACGGGTGATTTTTTTGAGGTTAGGATTTTCATGCATTAGTATTTGACAGATCACGTGGGATTTCAGACATGGTGTCAAAGAGAAAGATGCTCAGTATGCTTTGACATTTCATCATGAATAGACTTACTAACGAGCAACGCTTGCAAATCATTGAATTTTATTACCAAAATCAGTTGGCAGAAAATCCGCTTTTTTATCGACAAATTTTGTTCAGCGATGAGGCTCATTTCTGGTTGAATGGCTACGTAAATAAGCAAAATTGCCGCATTTGGGGTGAAGAGCAACCAGAAGCCGTTCAAGAACTGCCCATGCATCCCGAAAAATGCACTGTTTGGTGTGCTTTGTACGCTGGTGGAATCATTGGACCGTATTTTTTCAAAGATGCTGTTGGACGCACCGTTACGGTGAATGGCGATCGCTATCGTTCGATGCTAACAAACTTTTTGTTGCCAAAAATGGAAGAACTGAACTTGGTTGACATGTGGTTTCAACAAGATGGCGCTACATGCCACACAGCTCGCGATTCTATGGCCATTTTGAGGGAAAACTTCGGACAACAATTCATCTCAAGAAATGGACCCGTAAGTTGGCCACCAAGATCATGCGATTTAACGCCTTTAGACTATTTTTTGTGGGGCTACGTCAAGTCTAAAGTCTACAGAAATAAGCCAGCAACTATTCCAGCTTTGGAAGACAACATTTCCGAAGAAATTCGGGCTATTCCGGCCGAAATGCTCGAAAAAGTTGCCCAAAATTGGACTTTCCGAATGGACCACCTAAGACGCAGCCGCGGTCAACATTTAAATGAAATTATCTTCAAAAAGTAAATGTCATGAACCAATCTAACGTTTCAAATAAAGAACCGATGATAAAAAAAAGTTATCAAGCTCTTAAAAAATCACCCTTTATATCCGCCATTATTTTCAATCACTTTTGGAATTCGTTTTGGTATGCTGGATATACAGCGTTTTCCTGTAAGAGTGATATGATAAAAAAAGCCACACACTACTTGTTAAAAAAAATCAAATGTTTTTTTAATTAATATGAAGTACAATCTATACAATAAGAAAAACAACATCATTCAAATGGCCTCCACGACTTCTTTTGCAGGAACGAATTCGATGAGCCCAATTTTAAGCAACTTTTCTACTAAATTTATGTCATGAAAAGCACTTTCAATACTGACTTCCAAAGCTTGAAAAGAGTCAGATTTATTGCCAAAAACCAATAACTTCAAATAATCCCACAAAAACTAGTCTAATGGTGTTAAATCACAACTTCTTGAAGGACATTAAATGCCACAATTTCTTGAAATAATCGAATCTTTTGACTTTTCGCGTAATAATTCGGTTGTGTTGCACTTAGCTCCGTCTTGTGTGAAACAGATTTTGTCAAGATCAACTTCTTCCAATTGCGACCATAAAATCGGTTATCATCGCTGTATACCGCTCTCTATTGACAGTAACGTAGTCACGTGCTTTATTTCGAAGGAAGTACGGTCCGATGATTCTACCAGAAAAAAAACACACCAAACTGTCAATTTAGGTGAATGTTAAGGTTGTTCGGGAATAAATTGTGGATTTTCTTCGCACCAATCGACAGTTTTTTTATGTACCGCACCGATCAGATGAAAGAACGTCTTGTAATCGACAAATTGCTGGTCTTCAGCAACGCTTGCCTGAACGGCAGCAATATTTTCATTAGACTTAGACTTAGAAATCATATCACCCCCATTAGAAAAACCGGTACATAAGTTTGCGCACTTGTCAATTGCAGTCTAACACCAGATTTTTACAACAAAATATCAAAGCTGGACCTTATTTTGGAATCCATTGTTTCAGCTCTCCACCCAAAGGTTTTCAATTGGATTTAAGTCGGCGGACTGACTTGGCTAATTAAGCGAATTCTCACCATTGTTCTGGAACCAGTCTTTTATCAACGGCGAGCAACGCCGACCCTTTTAAGTCTTCATGAGAAATAATGCAGGAAATCAATGAAGAATATGGATTAAATAAATCGCGGAAGACTGCTGGATGACATTTAAAGGAGGTATAACTTTTTGGGCGCCTGAGTCGAAAAAATCCACTTCTGTAAAAGCGGCTCATCCGAACTCGGTTACGTTTAGCGAAAACACATAGGGATAAAGACCTTACTTTTAGGAAAAATTTGCTATAGACGGATGAATTAAAAATTAATAGAATTTTCCTAATGGCAAATGTACTGTTCATCGTTCTAAGCGTCAATTGTTGAATTCCAGGTACACAAAAAAGATGATAAAATAAGCAGGCGGAAATATGATGACATGGGGTGCCTTTTCCTGGCATGGCGTGGGACCAATTATTCCCATTAACGGGAAAATGGATCGGTATCAATATTTAGACATATTAAGTGGCTAAATCAGTGTGACACTTTCAAAAAAAAAAATTTATTTGCTTTTTCGATATTTTATATTTAAAAAAATATTCTGTCTAATCGGCGACTTCGTATTTTGAATTGTTTTTGAATGGCAGCGTTCTAAAAAGCGGCCGCTCGCAAGTATAAACATACATATATGTATGAGTCAAACTTTAAACGCATTTTTCTCGAAACGACTTTTTCCAAAATTGCTGGCATCATAACTCAACGAAAAATTGACCGTTGGACTTCGATCAAATTGAAACTGAGTATTCTTGAATATATTTACTATACAATGACCTACGATATGTTTGATTGGTTGAAAATTGTCAATTTGGCATTAAAAAAAGACAGTTTTTCACCTAAAGAAACGAATTTTTTTTTCAAAATTATGTCATTTTGATAATTCTTGTCTTTTTATAAAGATCGTACGTCATTGTATAGGAAATATCTTTAAGTTTAATAAACTTTTTGAATTTTTATGTTTCAGCTTATCATTCGGTGGGAATCAGTTGGAGTACTTTTTTTGGCATCTCCGAAGACAGCCCATAACTCCGTTATTTTTCAATATTTTTGTAAAAAAAAATCTTAAAATATAGCTGAAATTATACCTTATTAGGTCCAAAGTTCTCCGAAACATTCGATCGAGTATTTTACTAAAAAAAAAATCATCACGAAAAACGCCGAATTTTTTATGGGTTACACTGGCATAGGTCCTTAAGATCTTTCTTTTCTTTAGCAAACCTAATAATTTTGCATCCATGTTGACGAATCTGAAATCAGAGAAGCTTACCGCTCTGATAAAGAAAGCTGAAAATGGGATTATGTACCATAAGCCTTAGACGAACAACTAAATGTTTATGAGAAAACACAAACCAACGTCACTTTTTGGCAAATATTTTATAATGAAGCTTATTAATAATAAGAACCAGACTCAGTATCAACTGATTAAATTACAATGATTGACAATAAGAACTCTGAACTCTCTCAAGGACTAACTAATAGTATTATACTTCTAAACTACTGAATTTTTTGTAAAATAATTTATGTAGTTAGAAAATTATTATCACACTGCGAAATTTTGGGTTAGAAAATACCATTAATTTTTTTTTGAGATTTTTTTATAGCACAAAGCACACTAGGATATTTGAAAATATCTAAAGAGCTGCGTCAACAAAAACTCAAAGTGAAATTCAAAGCATTATTTGCTGTTCGTCGCTTTACACCATGTGTCACTTGGCTACTGTATGCGATTGATTGATTTACATATATATTTATAATAAGAATTCGAGTAAGTGAATTTATAAAAATTGCAATAATTTTAATTTATTTTTTAATTTATGACTTTGTATTGGTACAACGAAAAAAGTGCAACTTACATCTAAGCAGCATAGCTGGGCTATTTGTCGACTGTTAATTGCTTAATTGGATTTTTTAATGGTTCTTATACTTCTTCAGCGCACTTTATTAATAAACTTTACACTTTCTGAATTAACTTTATATTAGCTTTATTATTTGTTTATTTGTTTTATTTGATAGTATTTGCATAAAACACGTGTAAACAGAGTATTGAGTTTGACGAAATTTGCTTTCAAACACTAATCACATTACTTAGTATTATTAGACACTTGAGTTTTTGTACTGCACACCGTGGAGACAAGAAATTTTTTGTAGAAAAAGAACGCAGAATTCTCGGTTGGACACGCACACGCACATGCAATGGCGAAAGTTCGATGAGAAATACACAAATGAATTTGCGTAGACACGAGAAGCAACAAAAAGCGGCAGCGTCCACTAACTTGGGCACACAACAAGAACAACAACAGAATAACAAAGAAGCGACAGCAGGATAATAACGACAAACGGACGCAATGCAAAGCGCCGACAAAAAGCCTGTCAAGCAGGCAGCCACGGGGACAATGGCACTGGCGGGCTCTTAGGCAACACGAACCTGCCACACCCAAAAATATTCGCACAATATTTTCGTACCAAATTTGCTTTTTTTTGTTTTTATTTTTGCTTTGCTTTGGTTTTTCTTTTGCCTTTACTTAGTGTTTGCAGTTACTTTTTGTTTGCTTGTCACTTAAATTTTCGCTATAAAGTTTTTTTTTATTTATTTTTTCCTGTACTTTTGTGCGAAATGCTCGCGCTGCTTATGCTGCTTCGTATTTGCTTTCCTTTTGTTGTTGCACTTACGTTGTATTATATTATTGCTGCGTTTCTTATGCGTGTGCTGCGTTTTTTGTGCTTGCGATTGCCTGCGATGCGCCTTGACGGTGCAACAACAACTGACAGTGCAGCATTGCAAGCGAGCAACAAGGTGGGTGAGTGGGTGGGTGGTTGGTGCAGGACTAGCGAGCTGATGAATGTTAGAGGAGAGTAGAGCAAGTGTGGGGTAAGTGGGTGGTGCGGTTGGTGAAAAGTGCAAGCCGAGAGTGGTGAGTGGAGAGAGTGCACATGTGAATGAAGAAATTATAACATAATGGATAAGGAGATGAGCGACGTATAAAGACAAAATGATTGCAGGTGGGGGTTGAGGGTGTATATGAGCGCAGGGAAGAGGGCGGCTGCTTTCCGTTGGCATACATAAGTAATATGTTAAAAATGCAAAAGCGTGAAACTTTTAAAGTACAAGTAATATGAAATGTTGCACCAACACACACATACACACACCGTGCCACAAGCACACACAACACGCATGTGCATGCTATAGTAGTAAGGCGTGTGTGAGTGAGCGTGTGGCAGGATATGCCTTGCATTGTAAGCCAAGCGAGCGCATAAAGGCTATGCAACGCGGAAGCAAACCGAAAAAATGTCCTAGGCAGGAGCCAAGTTTAGCACTGTACCCCTGTTCTGCCAGCGCTGCGTCATCTTAATTCTACTTCCAACGCCCACCCACCCAACCATACACAACGCTACTTAGTTGCGGTTGTTGTTGTTGTTGGCGTTGTTGCTTGTTACACGAGAGACCCGAAATGCCAAATATGCAGCGCGTCGTGTTGCATGCAACACAACACAACAAGCGCGCATATATATTCAAATAACTGTATGTGAGTGTGTATGTATGTAAGTACTTGCGTGTAGCTGTGCGCGCAAAAGTTTGTAGCACCACACGCAACAAAAAAAATTTAAGCAATACCAAAATATACCAAAACAAGTCGACGGAACGTTAAAGAGCATTCCGCGCGCGCGACTATGGCCAGCGAATTTTCGACTCCCCAACTCGAATGCGCCGACAATACTGAAATGTCCTCGACGATGACTACGTCGAGGCCGTGGCGTAGAAAAGCAGCAGCTACAACAACAACAACAACAGCAACTAACGCAAGTGTAACAACAAGAAGAGCAGCGGCAGCAGCAGCAATAGCAAGCACAAAATAACACATTCACTTTAGCGGCGGCGGCAGCAACATTCGTGCAAATAAAGGCGGCAGCATTAGTGACAGCCACAAGGCGCACATACTCGAGCGTACTTACGAACACTGCTACCCAATAAGCAACAAAGATTGGACTTCTACGTTAAAGTTAGCCAAGGGATATTTACAGTTGGTGCCTCACGAAACTCTATTGTTGTTGTTGAAATGAAAATTGGAACCACTCAGCGGCAAGTCTAGAAAGCGGGCTATTTCTAACCGGGGGGGGAAAGTGGGGTAGAGTGGTGTTAAGTTAGTGGGTGTAGCGGGGAGCAAAGTCGTGGTTAGTGTCATCCGGCAACTCTTTGCATGCTGGACAACTGTTTAGTATGTCGGAGTCTATTCTGGATTAGTAGAAGTGTAACCTTCTGCAGTATCCAAAACAAAGTTGAATTAGGAACATTTTGGTTTCACGCGGTAACTTGAGGTGGTAGCTGTTTGGACTCCAAGGGCGCCATTCATGAAGTTCGTCGACGCAATACGTACGGAATGTTCTCTTGATGATCCTAGAAGGCAGTTGAAGCTTCAAGCAGTGTACTGCACGGATATTTCCGCAGAAATTACTTCGAATATGTGGATCCCACTACGAAGAAACGATCGACTGGTGAGATTAAAAGGCATCCTGTGATAGTCCGCAGTGCGGTGTTATGACTTTTCTGCATATTCTTCAACTGCGGTAACCAAGAGACCATATTATGGTTCCATAAATAATGACCGGACGGCCGATATCCTTGTTGGTAATGGTCATAGTTGTATGTGGAGCCGAGAAGTACAGAATAATAAATGTAATACGGTAATCTTTGTGACAGTTTTCTCTCCGAATTTTAACGTGATCTTCAAAATTGTTGAGTTCTAGTTTGTACTCTTCCTTTTTTACAACACTCTAATAGTTACTACTCAGTGTGTTTATTCTTACGAACTATGATAAGTATTCTTGTGAGATATTGTTGTTGTTTTCTTCTTTTAGCCTTATTAAAGTTGTTAGAGTTTGGTTTGACTTATTTATGCCTTCCAGGTGTCCATGCAACCCCGCCTCGTACGTACACCAAGTTTCGTTCAAGCCCCGGCTCACTATTGGCCATAGTTCTGCGCCGTTCAGAAGCACGGTTTTCTGAGACGGTTTAGTGGCCTTTAATTCGATTTGCTTTTTACATGGTGGGTATAGTGTCCAGGTTTCCAGGAGAATGGATAGTGATGCATAAATGACTAGCTCATTTCCTGGCGGATCCTGATATAGCAACCCCGAGGCGACAACATGGGAGTTATGTGACAACTTATTTTAAACAAAGGCAAAGTTTAAATTCATGCTCTCGAAGTGACCTGCACCTTAAAGTTTTCGAGATATTTTTGTCCCTGCAAATGCAGTCCAAAAAATACTTTCACCACACCATCAAAAATCAAATGCTCCACAACCGAATACCACTCATAAATGTTGACTGGGTATACAGCTCAATGCAGTGCCATTCGACTTGAGTGACGAGCGCATAAATGCCACCGAAAAATAGAGCAAAGAAAATGAAAATCGGGAAAAATGCCATAATGGAAAGTAAAAGAAACCTTATAAAGCAGAACAATCAACATACAACAAGGATATGCAGGAGTGAAAGGATGAGAGTGTGGCCGTGGGTGTAAGGAGACCACAGAAAGTGGCAACAGCAAAGCGTTAGCCGCAGTATGGTGTGCACGCAATAATACGTACCATACAACAACAACAAAAAAGCGACATTTATGTAAGTCTGTTTGTAAATAGGGAGCACAAGAGGAAATAACAGTAATACTTTAAAAAGTGGTGGAAAATCGAATGCACGAGCAAACTGAAACAACAAAAACAACACCGCAACGAAGGCTTGAAAGGATTAAGCGATGAACCGAAAGTACATATAAATAATTATGAGATGACATGATACCTGTAAAAACATAAACACACTTGGATTTCTTAGATGTAATTGGGGACTGGTGTTTTGACTGGTGCAAAGAAGTGGAAATAACTGAACGAAGTAGATCTCCAGGTGGTATATGTTTACTGGTGAAGTATAGCAATTTTGTACGTTCGTCTGTATTTTTATTATCTTATATATAAGGGTGAACACCCAAACTTCGCTTTTCTTACAACTCTTTCCGAAATAAGTAATTGAATATTTCGTAAGATACTCATTCGGGAAATCTCCGGATGCTTCTTAGATACTGGCAACATAAAGATATTACTCCATTTTAATTATTAAAAAAAGGGGTCCTTTTTATGAATGACCATCTTCAATGATTAAAAGTCAGATGCCACTAATGTTGAGAATATATGTAGTTTCTTCTAGAAGTTTTGTTTAGTGATTTCTCTGGTTGGAGAGTAGGGACAGAAAAGGTTAATCCTCCTCGACGATTGTTATCTTGTCGCAATGAGGGAGCTCAGTTAGTACAGTGATCCTGAGAGCGATGCCGGCGGTATCTTAGCTACTGGCGGGTCTCCCAAGTCCCGAAACTAAAACAATCCACATAATACAAATCATCTGCCAGGGAGGTCGTAGTATCGATTCGTGTTTAAAACTTGTAAATTTTTGTGGCAGATTCGTAAGTTAAGGTACCAGCTCTACCAATGAAGAAGGAAACCTGAGCTAATCACCGATTTTCCTGAAAATGACTGAAACCAATAAGAAAGTAAAAAAAATAAAAACCTTGTCCTATGTGAAGCCTAAATGTCGACTAAACTATCGATGTCATTGAAAGGATTTTGGAATTTAAAATGTGATATGATATTCTAGTTCCGAATTCCGAAATTTCATTTACTTCAATCAGATTGCGAATCTCGAAATCCGCTACTATTTTAATGATAATCATAATAAGAAAAGCTGTGAGAAATAAATAAATCTCTCAGGAGATGGGAGAGCTTACAGAACAATATGATCTTGTGCTTTTAGTATAACATGGAGATTATTGGAGCTATATTAAAATACAGGTATCTCCATTTTCTAATAATTCTTTTGAAATTCTTTCCGGACTCCGTGCCGAGTTTTAGGTTTTTCAACAATCTGATCACAGCAGATTGTTCTAAACAGAGGTAATTAGGAAATGGAATACAAACAAAATCACATTTACAACTGTTTTACTGTACGGAATGTTCCAATCCGTTTTTTTAATCAAATTCTATTGAGCCGAAACTTTTTTGAATGAGTTTATAGCCACTATGACCACGTGTCGTTTATTAATGTATCACGGGAAAGTAGTACTATCTCATTGACCTTTCTCGCTTGTTTACTGTTTGGAGCCTAAAAATTCCCACTGTTAAATTCACAGCGACTATATTCAGCAACGGAATACAGGAACATATGTAGATAGATCGGAAAATGTTTGTCAATGACGTTAAAATTCGGACAGTTAACAGCCCTAAAATTATCACCTTCCCAGTCGTTAGCCGGTAGCACCTCTGGGATAACGACGAAGAAACGTTCCCGGTCGGCCAGCCATTGGATGTCACTTGATGCCTCCGGTCGAACTCCTCCATAGCGAGGTCGGCATGCATCCTCTTAAGGACGATAACACACTCCTATCCAGGGGTTATAGATGGTTTGTGTTTACAGATTTCGCATTTTTCCCAAACAATATTGCTCACAGACAAATAGTAAGGTTGAAAGATTATAAATGTGCCTTCTCGGACAGAATAATAATATCATTGCATAGGGAAGGCAAAAGTCTGTGTGTTTTAGAACTCGGATGGCAAGATTTCTCAAGAACTACTCAACCGATCTTCGTGCAATTTTAACAGGTCTTTGAGATACAATTCTTAAAGACTTGTACGAAGGATTTTTTTCGATTTCAACTATTTGAAAAAAATTTCGCGAAATTTTCACTGAAAAAGTTTTCTTTTTTTATAAAAATGTTTGTCAAAGTCCAATTTTTCGATTTTTCCTCCGTCAAAGTTTTAAGTTAAGGTCTTTAACTAAAACACGTATTTTTTTACTTTAGACAATCCTGTAAGAAGTTATCTTGCCAACGAGGGCGCATCTTTTTTCCGAATGGTCATCGCAATGACTGAGTTAAAAATATATTTTTCCAAAAATTTCAGAATTTCTTTCCTAATAGTGTATGTTTGTAAAATAAAAATTTGTAATAAAATATTTCATTTGTTAAATGAAATTTTTTTTTTGAAAAAATGCTGTTTTTTAAATCCATGTAACCCCTTTAAATCAAGAAAATATATACATGTATTTGATATATTATACATATAGTGTTTTAAAGATTATTTTTTCTATATCTACGTATACATCAGTTTAGAACAATATTTTACTTCTGAGCGAAACAGATTTGATTTCGCCAGAATATGAACACTAAAGCACCCGATAGAACCACCCTAAAAATTAATAAAAAAGTTGACAAAAACTGAGGAGAGGGCAGGTAGGCAGAAGAAACGCGACAGCAAAACGCGAAAATCGCAATTCGGCAAGACGACTCGGCTAACAGGATACGGATATGCATATTGAAAATATGCTTGCTTTGCACTTGAGCATGAGAAGCGATGTTGTTAACGTGGGAAATGTACGAATCGACAATAAGTGACCCGAAGCCAAAAAGTTGTAGAGGTAGGCAGCATGGCGCTAGCGAAAGCGCGAATGTATATAAAAATTGATATAGATGAATATGTGTATAAGTATGCATCAAGTGGAGCGAGAGGGATATTTGAAATAG
The DNA here is from genome assembly GCF_023373825.1 of Bactrocera dorsalis. Lineage (NCBI taxonomy): Eukaryota > Metazoa > Arthropoda > Insecta > Diptera > Tephritidae > Bactrocera > Bactrocera dorsalis. The sequence goes on from NC_064306.1 coordinate 44,456,541, forward strand.
TCTAAAGCTGCGGCACAAGTACCCATAATAAAGGGTGATATGAGTAGGCGTACGCTGAAAAAATGTATATATGAGGAAGCTGTGTACGTACGCTTTTCACAAACGGTGAGCTATGGTGTGCGCGGCGGTTGCGAAATGCATCAAAAGGACCTTTATACGCGAAAATACATACACACGCATACAAGCACACACCAAAAACCGAAAACCACCAGCAAACTAAAACAAACTAAGCACTGTTAAGGCAACGTTGCAGCAATGAAAAGAGGAGTGCAGTGAACCAACCTAACCGAAAAGCCCTAAAGCGTATATAGTTTGGCATAAACATACATACAAACTTTAGAGTGGCGTTGCATTGAACTACATGTGTAGCGCGGCGGCTAAGGGACTTTGCAAGCAAATGCTCGAGTCAAAGCGCAATCCATGTATGGTGGGTAAAACTAGGCGACCCAGCTAAGCTCAAGTGCTATAACAACAACACGTAAACGTCTAAGCAACTTTGCAAGCGATCAACGCACCACACAAGCACGCAGCAAACCAACTTCTCTCCATCATTATCAAATGTTCGATTTGCTACGCGCTGCCACCGCCGCCACCGTCTATTCAATATGTAAACTCATGAGGAGCACACCAAAATGACAAAGGAACCTTGTGTGGAAAATACCAACACCAATACAATATGGCTACGCTGCGTCGCTGCGCCGTGTGAAAAGCGAACGCAAGCCACATTACCGCCGTAACAACAGCCAACCAAGCGTTGCAGCTGAGGAAGCTGTTCATACATGAGTACATGTAGTGCGAGCGCCAACGAAAAAATACACCAAAATAGAGTCAACAAGCAAACAAGGCACTGACGGACGGACGGACGGAAAGAGCGAGAGCGCACACACGCTGGTCCACAGTGTATCGCCGCACGCAATCCGGAAAAGGACCGTTGCCCTGCACTGATGATGATGATGATGGTAGCGTTGGTGGCTTTGTTGGCGATGGTGGACTGACGTTGGCGGTGACGCTGTTAGCAGCAGGAATTTCATTAAATGCGTTACGCGGAGCCAATAATATACACAATGCAACAGCAAGCAAGCAGCGGCTACAAGCAACAACCATAATGACAGCAGCAACAAAATAATATGGCATACTTGTGAGAACGCACACGAGCACACGAACACAATCTGCATTGAACAACCAACGACGAATCCAGTGAACAAACGAAGCGGCAGGACACAACACAACCCATCCAACGCCCGGCACAATCGCAACTCGGCTGCTCCGCTTTGCCTTCGCATTCGCACATGCAAAGACGTCGTCGTTGGCCTGTTGTCCCAACCGAGCACACCTAACCGCCGACTGCCACAACATAAACACAAGGAATTACTTGTGGTGGTGGTGGTGGTAGTGTGTGTGTGTAGGCGACGGCAGTTGCGTTTTAGAGGTAATATCCTAAATCTCATTCCTCATCGAGTGCCGCAAGTTAGCAAAAGCACAAGCAGTAGGCAGTTTTGGTTGGGAAGTAGGCGGCCGACAAGTTAGGCGTAGCAATAAGCATTTGTATGCATAGCAGCATGTATGTATGTATGTATGTATGTGTGTAATGGAATTTGTGTTGGTATTATTGTATACTTAGTTGGATACACATGCTGTAGTTTAAGATGTGTACTTTATGGATTAGAGCAATAAATAGTGGTCGCTTCAGCGCTGTAAGAAAATCATTGAAGAGTAGCAGAGTTAAAGCTGAAGTCTAAGTAAAATGTGTATAAAAGTTACCTAACTTTTAGTGATATAGAAATAGTAATGTTGTTTTATGTGTAAGCTGGCCGATTAGGGGTAATGCTCGAAAATTCTATGAAAAAATGCGGCGACTAACAGAAGGTTTCGGGACCGGAACATACGAGGTATGACAATTAAGTAATGAGACTGATTCCATAAAAACCGTATATTTGAAAATTATTCTACAACTCTGCCATCCCCTTCAAAGGGACTACTTTGACTTAGAAGCTATACAGCGATTCCAGCGCGTTTTTCATGCTTCGTAACATTTCTGGAACGCTCCGACTGGGATGTCCGCGAGTACGCTCGTCACGGCCGCCTGGATGTCCGTAATCGACTCAAAATGGGTTCCTTTGACCACCGATTTTATTTTAGGAAACAAAAAAAAGTCACAGGGTGACATGTCGGGCGAATGTGGCAGCTGTTGCAATTTGATTTCGTTTTTCCATTTCCGTGACGAGCACTACAAACAGAAGTCTACTCAACTTGGACGCAGGCGAACTAAATAAGCTAGAGCGATGGTACATATATCAATGGAGAGGGGAGGGATGCCGAAAAAAGAGAAAGGGAATTTCAACACAAGTTTCGCAGGTTTATCACAAGCGCGGTAATAAAATCAGTCTCATTACTTAATTGTCAAACCTCGTACTCTTGTAGAACCCCCAGATGTGATCTGGTAACCGATGTTCAGAGCATACTAAAATTATGGAGAGTACCCTTTTCCAGCCTGCTGAATGGCAGTGAATGCATAACGCCAGGAGAAGGCGAACTCGATGACGATGGAGTAGATGTTTCATTGCCTGACCATGAAAAAGTTCGAATAGCAATCACACGTCTGAAGAACAACAAAGCGGCGGGGGGCGATGAATTGCCGGCCAAGCTGTTCAAACTTCTTTTAAAATATGGTCGGACGAAAGCATGCCCAACGATTGAAAATGTGCTATGCCCAATCCATAAAAAGGGAGACCCCACAATCTGCGCCAACTACCGTGGGATAAGTCTCCTAAATATTGCATATAAGGTTGTATCGAGCGCATTGTGTGAAACCACAAACTGATTGGACCTTATCACTGTGGGTTAAGACCAGGAAAAACAACAGGTATTCAGGATGCGCCAAATCTTGGAAAAGACCAGTGAGGAGCGAATCGAATTTGGTAACCCCGCAAAATTCATACGGCTCTGTAAACTGACTTTGAGCAAAGCCAAAAGCTCCGTCAGGATCGGGAAGGATATCTCCGTGCCGTTCGTTACCAAACGAGATGTCAGACAAGTAACATCTGATGAGTCGACATTACGAGTTTTCGAAGGAAAGATTCTGCGGAAGATGTATGGTCCTTTGCACGTTGGCCACTGGGGAATACCGCAATCGATGGATCGATGAGCTGTATGAGATATATGACGACATTAACATAGTTCAGCGAATTAAGAGACAGCGGCTACGCTGGTTACGGCATGTCGACCAAATGGATGAAAACACTCCAGTTGTGAGAGTATTCGACGCAGTATCCGCAGAAGGAAGCAGAGGAAGAGAAAGATATCCAATTCATGGAAAGACCAGGTGCAGAAGGACCAGGCTTCGCTTTTCTAATATGTATATTCCAGGTAGTAATCTGTTAAAAAGAGAAAATTTCGTATTAAAAGATCTTCTAGATAGTATTGTGATTGCTTGACTCGGTATTGTTTGAACGCGCGTTAAAGATGGATTTGATACAAAGCGAAAATGAACCAAATTTTACTTCGATAAAGGTGAATACGCAAACTAGTTACCTTTCCGGTACTTTTAATATCGATCTTTAGCACCATGATTAGAAACGTCAATTGACGGAAATATCAAGAAAATTATAGAAATCGTTGAATCCGACAATCTTTTTTAAATGCTGTTTAGATCGTCCAGTTTAAAGAAGACCTCATACCAAAAAACAAGTTCGATGCATATGTTTTACACAAAAATTTCTTGGACCGATTTCTCACCTGCGAATCACTGCTGAGTCACAATAAAATCGATCAATTACTGAAGCGAATGATTATGGGTGATAAAAAATTAGTCTCTTAAGGCAATGTCATGCGAAAACGGTCGTGATCGAATTGCGGCCAAGCCAAGATTGACGGTCCGAAAAGTTTTGCTATGGTATTTAGTATAATAATAGGGAATCATACTATGAGCTGTCAACAATTTGGGAAGCGAACGCCCAAAAGGGGCCAGCTTTGAGCAATAGGAGAGGAGGTATTATGTTTCATCACGTGGCCAAACGTGGATATTGACTCGTCAGGCGCTTTGGTGCTTGGTTCGAAGTTTCTTATGTCCCCGCCTTATAGACTGGACTCGGTACTAAGTGACTACTACCGGTTTTTGACTATGGCGAATGATTTTGCAGGTAAAAAATTCGCCCCAAGAGAAGCTCATGAACGTCGACTGTCACAGTTCGTTCTCAATAGGGACGAGGGTTTCTGTTAAAGTGGCATTAAGGAACTGTCTTCAAAATAGCAACAAGTTGTCGAACAAAATGGCGCTTATTTGAGCTAAATCGGATCATTCGAATTATGCTAAATAGAACCTTAATATTAATGCAAAAATACTAAATTTCTTCTTACTCTGCTGCCTAAAATACTTATATACTTTATACCCTTACCAGAGTATATCAAGATTGCAACGCAATGTGTAACACACAGAAGGAAATGTGGCAAAGCCTATAATAACCTTTCCAACACTATATGGTATGACACAATTTGATTGATAACACTAGAGATATACGACTACAACGGCATCTATTGACAAAATACGAAAAGACTTTTTCGACTATCCAATATATGCATATAAATGATCAGCGTGACGAACTGAGTGGATTTAGCCATGTCCGTCTATGAGTTCGCACATACGCGAACTAGTCCCTCAGTTTCTGAGATATCGTTCCCAAATTTTGAACACATAATTTCCTTTACAAGACGCTGTTCATCTGTCAGAATCAGTGATGTCGGTCCATTATAGAATGTAGCTTCTACAAAATTTGAACTATCCAAATCAAGTTCTTGTATGAAATATTTTTTTATGGATAAGACAACTTCTAGTTTCTATATATCCGTAAGGTTAGGTCAATGGTGGAATCCACTGTAATGCATATGAAGCAAGTGATATTGTATAGGTGGTGAAAAAGGTTACAAATCGCTGGAAACTACCAGCTACTGTTATACAATATATATAAAAATGCACAAAAAATATTTGTTATGAGCTGCTTTCGCATTAAGCACCTGTAAGGCAACATGTATAGCATACATTTAATATGCGCAACACATGATTACTGGGGGAACATAGCGCAATATATTCAACTTCTGATATGGTAACTGGACCCTGTGCCGTTGCATGTCGCTATCGCCAACAGCAAGTATGCAAGGATATAAGGGATACGCCTACTACGTTTTTTCCAATATTCGTACAGTTTGTGCAGTGCATTAACACACGGCAGTCTTGTATTCAGATTCTGCAGTTTCCAAGGTGCAGCCACGCATGCAATTATTCATGGCGAATATACAGAACCGAACTGGTGCCGCCGCCCTAACTGCGTAGCTAGGCAACCTGCTCAGACACAAATCCAGGGTAGTAAAGCACATACATGCACATGCATATATAAATATATATAGGCAGTTTTGTTGGCACACATGTGTGCGTAAGTCGATTTGCAAGGAGGTAGATGTGGAAATTATTGAATTAAATGTGAATATGCGACGTCGATACAACGCTGGCGCATAGCATAGTAAAGACCCCGAAATGCGCATTAATTAATACGGAATGAAATAAGGTAATAAGGTGAAAGGTCAGCTGATGGTGCAGGCAAGCTTTGCATGCCAAACTACCTTTTACTTAATTGCAGCTAAGTACATGAGCAAGCGTTACAATGTTTGTGCTTTTGTCGTGAGGCTGAATTTAATTAAGTTACTCATACGCGGTGGTGTACCTCGCAGTTATGGGCAGTGAGATAGGCGGATAATGAACAATATTATTTTATGGTTATTATTTAGAACTGCAAGTTCAGAGAAAATATGTTGTGCGCAAACAACAACAAAACGCCGATAAAAGTAGAAGATATTAAAAAATCAACAACATCCACAAAAGTACTCGAACAAAGCAGCGCAATGCATAGCGAGGCGCACTAAGTTGATGAAGGTAGCGAGAAATGCAATTTTGTGGCAATAGTTGCTGCAACGGCTGGGTGCACTAACAACGCACACACAGAAACATATTTATACATACATACATGCAACTGCATTACGGCCAAAGCTCAGGCTGAGTTGTTTGGAGAGGAGTATATATGAAGGCAGGCAGGCAGGTTGGTCGTTTGATTATTTGTGTTACGATGACTATGGTCGTCGATCTGGAAAGCAATATATTACGCGAAGCAGCGGCGGAGCGAATGAATAAGATGCTGGCTAAAAGTGTGAGTGCAATGTATGGTAGGGAGAAGCAGATGCGTTGCAGTGGCTGGACAAAAGATGAGCGGCGAGTGGCGAAAGCGCGCGCTTACAACTTTCAATCAAACGAAAATGCGTTATTGAGGTGGTAGGGGCTGGGGGAAGGGATAACGGCAGCGCGTGAGTTAAAAAATACACAAACACAGAAAACGCGCTGAAGAACGGCACACGAAAGTGGGCCTTGCATCATTGACAGGGCTGATATTCGGGTTACACACAAATCTCGTCGCCATCGCCAACGCCATCAGGCAGCTAGGTGAGCTGCTCACTGAGCTGTGCGCGCGCGTATACAGCTATTGATTTTTAACAAATGCCAGTAAGCAAAAGTAAAGAGACAAAAGGCAAGAAAAAAATTTAAAAAAAAAAAATGAAGAAAAGCAGTAAAATAAAAATGTCTTGGCAGCAAAGCACACACAGAAGACAAATGCAAAGAAGGCAGCAGACGAAGTAATGGGAAAACTTAAAAAGAAAAATCAAATATACTATATGCTATATATGTATGTATGTACATGTATATGTGCAACAAGAAAGTTGGCACACAACGACTAACAAGCGAATGGCATAACCGTATTTCACCGTTGACTGTGCGCTATAATTGCTGCAGTCGGTCGCGTGCAACAGGATAGCACGGCGTTGTTAAGTAGTTGAAGGATATTTGCAATTTGCGTGAAGGTGACGAACTGATAACTGTTTAAATGAAGCACACTCACACCCATACACAATCACACACAAATACACAAGGCAAGGCGGCATGTGTATGTGGGCTGCTGCTACTGCCGTTGATGGCGTTGATGCTGATTATGAGGAGAATGGCGGCAGCGTATTAAGAATGCGTGTGTTTGAGTGAAAGAACAGGAAGCGTTGGATACATTCTCATCAATGCACGTTTACAAATTATGTAAGTTTTGCAATAATCTACATACTTAGTATATAGTGTTTGTTGGTAAATATGCTTATATGTACACACCTACATACATTCCATTGTGCATATTTAACTAATTTAATAAAAGCTGCTTCTAATTAGCAATGTAGCTAATGTAAATTAGCATGCACAGAGCGTTGACAGTAGTACATGCGTTTGAAACTCCTGACTTGTAGTCCTGATTTCGAATCCCACTGCCTTTAGAATGAATTCGAATGTCTGCAAATACACGTGGATACGAGAGTTGGTTACCTTACGCATATATAATATAAATAAATCTCCTAGATATCTCTCTTAAACAATTGTTTAGCGATATTACGGGTGATCCAAGTAAAGGTACTTTTTTCAAGAGCCTTTTTTTGACAGATGACGCGTGTTCAGCGATGAAGCCTATTTGTGGCTCAATGGCTATGTAAACAAGTAAAATTGCCGCATTTGAGATGAAGAGTAATCTGAAGATTCTAGAGCTGCCATTTCATCCAGAAAAAGTAACGGTTTGTCCATATTTCTTCAAAAATGATGCCGGTGAGCACGTAATCGGGTCATGATAACCGACTATTTGATGCCTGAAATTGAAGCTCGTGATCTCGGCGACACTGGGTTTCAACAAGACGATGCCACTTTGCAGACATCGCATCATTCAAGAGATTTATTGAGAGAATACTTCGGTGAGCAGATAATTTCACGTTTTGGGCCGGTCGATTGGCCACCAGGATCGTTTGATATCACACCGTTAAACTTTTTCCTGCGAGGATATGAAAAGTCTAAAGTCTATGCGGACAATCCCGCTTCGATTCAGGCCTTGGAGCAAAACATCACGCGTGTCATTCGCCAGTTACCAGTCGAAATGCTCGAACGAGTCATCGAAAATTGGACTCACCGGAAGGACCATCTGAGACGTAGCTTCCAACATTTGAAAAATATAATCTTGAAAAAAAAATGCCAAAGAATGTTCTTTCGAAAGCGAATAAACATTCCCCATTTAATTTGAAGTTTCTGTGGTTTTTCTATAAAAAAAAAAAGTAGGGAACTTCGAAATGGATCACGCTTTACTATACATATAACATATGCTAGCACAAATTGTAGAAAAACTTCGGCCTAGTTGCTCAATATAGTAATGCTGTATAATTAATTACTATAATTATGGTGGTAGAGACTGGCAAATACGCAAGCATATAAACACATACGTACAAATGTGTATACAGTTAAATAAACTTTAGACGAGCAAGTCCGAATTATATTGATTAGTTTGATTTATATACAGTATATGTATATACTTCTTTAATCTGTACCTATGAATGTATACATGTACTTATGTATATATACACATGTTTTCGCAGATGGAGATTACATAGAACTGTTTGAATAGTGGATAACAAAGTTCGCATTATTAAAGGAGATATTCTAGATATTAAAAAATTGAAAAAATCGATTTATTTTTCAAAAATTAATGAATTTTCAAAACTCAAACTATTTCCGAAGTTATAGCCGCTTTATGCTCGTGGCAAAAAAAGTTGCATCTTTCAGTTTTGCAGCTTCTTGATGTAGTGATCTTCGTACTAATCGAGAATCCACCACTGTTTTACTTTTCAAATTTCTACAAGGGCGTCGAAAACATAGCTTTCATACAAGAACTCGAGAACTCGAACTTTTGAGCGTTCAGTTTGTGATGCAGCTACATATATGCTATAGTGACTCGATATGAAAAATTTGTTCAGATGTTTTAGCTTTTCAGTGGACAGTAATCTAAGTCAAATTTCCTTAACATATACGGTCAATTAACTTAATTTTGATAGAACAGTTTATATGACACCTATATGCTTTTGTGGTCGATTCAGATCGATATCTAAAACCTGAGGGTCCAGTTCGCGTATATACAGAAACCCAGACGGATAGTGCTAACTTGGCTCGGCTCATTACGCAGATCATTTACTATATATACATATGGTGTTTTATAGGGCCTCCGACTTTCTACTTTCTATGTGTAACAAATCTCGATGTTTAGGATATTCACAGAATCGTACCCAGAATTTTTAATTAGCTTTGCCAATGCGGCACAAAATGTAGAGAAAGTTCGATAGAAATTTGTGGTAGTGCGCTCTTCCTACACTTCAGAAATTCTGAAGAACTTATAGTTATGGAAAAATAACCAATACTTGTTTTTTGACTAGTAAAGATTACGAACTTAGCCCTATGGATATATAATATTGGAAAAGAATTACTAACATTTTTCTTTATGCAAAAAAAATAATCAATCCCAATATTATTAGAAAGAAATCAATTAATTTCGCATTATATTGAAGTTTTGCACAGTTGAAATACCTCAATTTAGGTAAAATATTCACACTTTTGTTCAACAACTTATTGGCATTTTGAAGGTAAATTTGTAATGCCATTTTAATAGACTCGCTCATCCTATGTCAAAAAGAACTTGGAACGCTAATTTATATAAGCTTTTCTTGAGACAAATTTTTCACCAGCAAAATCTATCGCCATAGACAGGAACAGGTAGTTGATCCCAGGTCCACACTATAAGGTGGAAGCTTACTAGCGACGTTTGCTTCCTCGAGTTATCCTGATGGCACCTAATTCATCTCCAAAGCTGCTCACTTCTGAGCGATTGCTTTTTGTAGACGGTGCAATTATTGACAGTATTGATCTAAACTAAGGACCGTGGAGGACCAACTCTTAATAGATGATCCCTCTAATTCCATGCAAAATATAGCAAAACCTTCTTGGCCGTCTATTCTGTCTTGACCACAGTTAGCAACGGCTCAACACCATTCGACCACGGCCTTTTTAGTTTGACGTTATTGTAAGTGACATATTTTGAAACACCAGTTAGCATTCGCAAAATACTAATTCCTAATACTTTCCAAAAATACTAAAAACAAAACCAATTAAGTAGTGACAGACAATAAAAAATTTAACTAATATAAATAAAAATAATAACTTGTAAAAAAAATAAATACTTAATTCAAAAGTCAAGACCACAGAAGATTATATCAAAATTTACATTTTGTCTACTCCATTTGACGCCAGCTGCATTTACATAACACACCAAAAATGTGTACACAATTTCACTGTAAAGCGGTAGTTGGGGGCTGGAGCAGTGTGCTAAGAAAAAATGGCAAAGCGGAAAATCTTCAAAGATAAATGTTAAATGGTAAATCAATAAAGCTATACGCGCATGAAAGCTGTGAAAAATGCTTTCGAATATGCAGACATACGCACATTTGTACATACATATAAGTATATAGCATACATATGTACATAACATATGTATTAATAAACTTGCAACCAAAAGTTGCACATATATAAAGTAGCACAAGGAGAAAGGGTGACACGTGTATATATATGTATGTATATGTAATTACAGATAACCAAACACAGAGTTGGTAACATATGAAGTTACTCTTTATGTATTTACTAATATTTGGATATATTCATACATACATGAAGGCAAGCGTCCTGCTGAAAAACTTATACTTATGTGGTCAATGAGAATATTTTGTATTTTTTGTGGAAGATTTATGTTCTCAACTCAATTTGTTTAGTGATGAATTTGAAATGAGTTCTGGCTTCAATATTTAAGTTAGAATAGGTCAGATTTCGGAGCTTAACCCAACCAATTCCAGCGAATTCACCAGGATATTTCAACTTCAGTATAAGAAAAACGGGATAATCAAGAAGGAACTGTCAAAATAATTCTAAATTTCTGTCTTCCAGACATACATATGTATTTGACTATTAACAGCCGAAAAAATTTGTATGTTCACATACATTCTTATTGGACAATGTCCGAGGAAACCCATCGAGAGTTTCAAATTTATATAAAAATTACATAAACAAAAAAGGCCCATATCTTTTGAAAACAACCACCTCTACCAAATTCCTACAGAACAGGAAGTAGAATATCATAATAGTAATAACAGCACGATGCTTTCCTTTGGAAACGGTAGATTCATTTAATTAAAAAATTCCTACAGGGTAGAAAACGAGAGATCATAGAATAATATTACGAAGCAATAAAGTCCCAAAAGCTACTTCTACATAAAAAGCTACATTGGTAGTATGAAAATATATACATTTGTAGTCACGAATTATATTTGGGTATATGCTCATCTCACACAAATGCCAAAAATTTTGTTTCTAGCTGTGAATGATTCGACAGCCATTTAAGTCAGCTAGATCTACGTATGTCTGCATTTACAAATTTGTGCAGATTAAATTTGCAAAAACATTACTGTGAAAAAAGATATGCATGTACATATGTGTCGTTTTTGGGGTGCTAGTGGTCATGCACGAGGTCATGCTAGACTGGTATTACATCACACATCCAATACAACCGCTCAACAGTGAGTGGGTTATACATACTGTATATTTGACAACTTCACCTATTTTGGAACCTGTTAGGGTTGGAGTTGAGAGGGTCAGCTTTATTACTACATTTTTTTAATATATTGGGAATTATTTTGTGGTAAAATAGTCTAGATTTTTTTCTTGTTATATTGTACAATATTCCCTTTATTGTAAAACTGCATTAAGGGGCTATTCCAGTGTAATACATAAAAAATTATGCGATTTTCGTGAATTTTTTTAAGAGAGAAGTACTCGATCGAATGTTTCGAAATTCTTTGGACATAATAAGGTATATGCTCAGCTATATTTTAAGATTTTTTCTTTACAAAAATACTGAAAAATAACGGTGTTATGTGCTGTCAAAAAAAAAGTTTCCCAACTGCTGACATGATTCCGGCCGAATGAGTAGCTGAAACAAAAAAATTCAAATAGGTTATGAAAGCTGACCTACGACTTTGAAAAATATCAAAAATTAACAAAATGGCGTAATTCAGAAAAAAAAGTATTATTTTTTTAGGTAAAAAATTGTCGTTTTTTTAATGACAAATTGACAAATTTTAAACCAATCAAAATATCGTAGATCATTGTATAGTAAATATATTCAAGAATACTCAGTTTCAATTTGAAGTCAATCGGCCAAATTTCTCATTGTGTTATGATGTCAGCCATTTTAAAAACTGTCGTTTCGAGAAAAGCGGGTTTAAAATTTCAACTATCGACCTATACACTTGCGAGCGGTCGCTCTTTAGAACGTTGTCATTCAAAAACTATTCAAGATACCTTGCCGATTTCAGAGGATATTTTTGAAAATATATACTATCGAGAAAGCAAAAAAATCGATTTTTGGTAATTGTGACCCTGGTATAGCCCCTTAACTGCAGAAATATGATCGATATTGTTGACATCAAATTATTTTTTTTTCGCATGGTTGCAGTTTTCTATATCAGATTAAGTGGTTATATTGAATATAAATCAATTACCGGTGATTCTTTTTAAAATTCTTGGATTAAGGGTATAAACAATGGTACGTTACACTGCTCCAGAACGCAGATTATTGGTGATTATTTATTTGACCAATAATCGGTCGGTGACTTTGGTGCAATGTGAATTACACCCGCTCAAAGTCACTATATGGTGTGCTGTTTTCGCTGGAGGAGTCATCGGACCTTTTTTCTTCGAAGACGTCGCGGGCCAAACGGTTACTGTGAGTGGTGAGCGCTACAGAGCAATGATCAACGAGTTCTTTTTGCCGCAACTTGATGAATTGGGATTGGAAAACATGTGGTTCCAACAGGACGGTGCAACGGCACACACTGCACGTGCCACAACCGATATGCTGAAGGATGCATTTCCCGGGCGCCTAATCTCCCGTTTTGGCGATTTGCACTGGCCAGCAAGATCGCCTGATTTGACCGCTCCAGACTTCTTTTTGTGGGGCTTTTTGAAGTCGCGGGTTTATGTCAACAAGCCTCAGACTCTTGCAGCTCTTAAAGACAATATCCGTCAAGAATGTGAGGACCTATCGCCGGAAGTTCTGGCCAAAGTGATGGAAAATGCCATAAAAAGGGCTCAAATGACAATCAACTGTGGCGGCGGCCATTTACATGATATCATATGCTCGACTTGCTGTAAAAAAATTTAAAAGACAAAATAAAAATAATCCACAATCAGAATCCAAGTTTTAATTAAAAAAAAAAAAATTACAGCCAAAAAACAAGGGTTATTTTTGCGCCATCTTGTATAAAATATATTGAATGTATGTAGTATCGAACTGCTTGCTTTGAATTAAAAATATTGTTTTCTTGGTATGACTAAAACCATGATAAAATCTGTAAGAACGTTTTACAGTTAAATATGTTTTGCAAAACTTTTTACACATGTATATTCCACAAACTAAATTGCTCACTTTTATTTGGAGAAAATATGATTCATGGCTCTTCTTTATAAATAGAAGATTCATCGATCACCAGGTGGCATGTAAGGGCTTATCTCTCATTTTTTTCTGGCACTGATTAGTCATCTTTATGTTGAAACAAAAAAAGAACAGCGATTTAAGTAACTATTTGTTGGAGGTGGAAATAAAATCGTTTTTATATAAGTTTTTCTAAAAATTTTAAGTTAATATTCGGCCTCTTAGGCAAAAAGATTATTATTTTTTAACTGAAATAAATTGAACGAAAGTAGAGATTAAATTTTCCGAGTTTGTATGACAACTATATGCCATAGTGGCCTGATTTCGTTTCCGACAAATGAGCAGCTTTTTTGGGAGATGTCACAGAACTGAGGGACTTCTTCTTTTTTGGCGTAGGTACCGCTTACGTGGTTACTGAGGGATTAGTTCGCTTAAGTATATACAGACAGACATGGCTAAATCTACTCCGCACACCGTGCTGGTCATTTATTGTATATATATTTTATAGGGTCTGCGACGTTTTCTTCCGGGTGAGAAAGAACTTTTTGGCAAACTTAATGTAAAGTACTCTGTTCAGGGAATAACAACCGATTGTCTCGCCGTCGATAGGTTTCTAGTTCTAGCAAAACATTTTCATTATCTTTTAATAAGGTTTTCACCAAACAATAAGTACTACTTGTAATGTGATTTAAGTTAATATCATTAAAACAAATCACTTTAATTAAATGCCAATATTTTTATAAGAAATAAATAAAGAGTTACGTATAAAAATATTAAAGCTATTTAAAAATAAAATTATAATAGAAACTCGTGTAGAAATAAACTAATGATAATCCTAAACACATAACCGCAATAATATGATAATTTATTTCAGAATTATATACGTACGTATATGATATTATAACGGGTGATTTTTTTGAGGTTAGGATTTTCATGCATTAGTATTTGACAGATCACGTGGGATTTCAGACATGGTGTCAAAGAGAAAGATGCTCAGTATGCTTTGACATTTCATCATGAATAGACTTACTAACGAGCAACGCTTGCAAATCATTGAATTTTATTACCAAAATCAGTGTTCGGTTCGAAATGTGAAAATCCGCTTTTTTATCGACAAATTTTGTTCAGCGATGAGGCTCATTTCTGGTTGAATGGCTACGTAAATAAGCAAAATTGCCGCATTTGGGGTGAAGAGCAACCAGAAGCCGTTCAAGAACTGCCCATGCATCCCGAAAAATGCACTGTTTGGTGTGGTTTGTACGCTGGTGGAATCATTGGACCGTATTTTTTCAAAGATGCTGTTGGACGCAACGTTACGGTGAATGGCGATCGCTATCGTTCGATGCTAACAAACTTTTTGTTGCCAAAAATGGAAGAACTGAACTTGGTTGACATGTGGTTTCAACAAGATGGCGCTACATGCCACACAGCTCGCGATTCTATGGCCATTTTGAGGGAAAACTTCGGACAACAATTCATCTCAAGAAATGGACCCGTAAGTTGGCCACCAAGATCATGCGATTTAACGCCTTTAGACTATTTTTTGTGGGGCTACGTCAAGTCTAAAGTCTACAGAAATAAGCCAGCAACTATTCCAGCTTTGGAAGACAACATTTCCGAAGAAATTCGGGCTATTCCGGCCGAAATGCTCGAAAAAGTTGCCCAAAATTGGACTTTCCGAATGGACCACCTAAGACGCAGCCGCGGTCAACATTTAAATGAAATTATCTTCAAAAAGTAAATGTCATGAACCAATCTAACGTTTCAAATAAAGAACCGATGAGATTTTGCAATTTTATGTTTTTTTTTTTAAAAAGTTATCAAGCTCTTAAAAAATCACCCTTTATCTATATAAATATAATATCGGCTAAAACCACAAAAACACTAACCGAAGAAGTAACTTTATGAGAAAGCATAAACTGCATTGTAATACAAATTTGTTGATAAACATAGATTGTTATGGATATTTTTTCTCTATAATTATTTCTGTAATAAATTGAAGTCGAATCGAACAAACAGCTGGCACAAATAAAATAGCGATAGAAATTAAAGTTGTTTCATTACTTTTAAGCGGTGTCAACATACTTCTTTGTACGGAATTTAATTGATCTTACACTTTCAAATGTAAACGTAGCAAACAGGTGAAGTGGTGAATCGAACGAAGATGACTGTCATTGCTTACTAATTTTCCAATGTATTTCAATCGATATTATTAAAGTAAAAATCATTTCTTGGTACTCACATTACTTCATCTGAAAACTACTTATGTGAGAAAGATTGTTGCATCATTCCAGATTTAATTGTAATCCGACGTGACTAAGTGAGGTTAAATTTTTCAAGAACACTGCATACACATTTCTCGAAATTATTTATCGGAATGGATTTGGATTAATATTTCTGTGCAGGCCCATTAATGCGGTAAAAAAAAAATGAAAATAAAAACATCAATTAGGTAATATCATGATATGAAGTAGCGACGATGAGTTATTATTGGTCATAAGTAGGTGTTGCATAGAATTAGTCATAAGATACAAAAGTAAAAAGCGAAATGTGAAATCATATGTTATGTATTTCCGCGATCTGCCTTGCCTATGCAAGTAACAGTTGTTTCTCAATGCTTTTTAGGTGCAGTGAGGTCATAAATATTACGTAAGCTGTGCCTGAAGACAGTCGAAAAGACCTCTACAAAGAATGTTCGGCTCGTTTTGTTCATTGCAAATTATAAATCAGGTGTTAGCTGTTTTAAATATGAGCCAAATCGGAGTAAATGCATAATTTTTGTTACATTTCGACTGTGGCGCCTCTAGCGGGTAGAAAATATATTTCTCTACTATGATTCAAAAGAACAATAAATACGACTTTTCTCATAAATATAATTGAAAATTCAACTGAAAAAAATTAACTTAAAAATCTCGTCACAATCTATTCAGTGGTTTCCGAGTATATACCATAGAATTCACGTATACAGATCTGTATAACGGTTTCGCAATTTTTGACTTTGTTTGTTTTTACCGTGAATAATTGGTCATAATCATCCTTGATTAATCGCATAAAAATTTCATAAATACACCAACAAAGTTTTCGCTTAATAAACTCAATAAGATTACGTAAACAAGTGAATGATTGAGTATTTCAATGAATAAATGAACATTTCGTGAGATAATTAAAAATAGATACACACTAACAGTGGCGCTAAAAAATATAGCAGCATGGTTACTAATTGTCACAACTTTCTTTAAATACGATACAAATATCATTTATTTTCATATTTCTCTTAAAAACTCCGAATGCCGTGGATTTTCTACAGAAAAGTTCTACGGGAGATTTATGATCCTTCGAGCATTGGTAACGGCGAATATCGCATTCGTTGGAACGATGAGCTGTACGGAATATACGACGCCATTGATATAATTCAGCGATTTAAGGGACAGCGGCTATTCTAGCTAGGTAATGTCGTCCGAATGGATGAGAATACTTCAGTTCTGAGAGTATTCGACGCAGTATCCGAGTTGGGAAACAGAAGAAGATCTACACTCCGTTGGAAAGACCGGGTGGAGAAGGACCTAGGTTCACTTGAAATCTCCAATTGGCACCAAACAGCGAAACGGGAGAACCGAGTTTACAACAGCGTGCCAATCATTCTTTCTTTGGAACCAATTGGAGATTCCAAGTTTACAAAATTTGTTTAGGTTCTCTTAAGCTGAACAGTAGTTTCCTTCATAAATGAGAACAAAACAGTTTTTCCTCACTATTAGATGTCGCGTGAGTCCTCCTACTTCCTGACTTGTCATCTATGTTTTCATTTTCTCCTTAATGGTAAGGCCACCTCTCCATAAATATTAGGTTGTCAAATATCTCCCTTCCGCCTTTTTGTCTTTTGAATTTCGCGGCAATGTATAAAGCGCTACAGAGCTCGTATCTGGCAATACTTTGAAAGGTCTTGACGTAACCTACAAAACGACGCTATGCATGATTAGTTTGGATATTGCGTCCAACAGTTATAGACGTGTAAATATTGAGTTAACTAACGCCGAAATTCACTTTCGTTAAAGGCAAATCCGCTAGAGAAACGTTCAGTGAGATTAATGCTGTTTTGGGAGATGGTACTCTATCACTTCGAACTGCGGACGAATGGTTTCGACTATTCAGAGCGGGTGAAAACGACACCATGGATAAGCCAACCGGCGGAAGACTTGTGACGACGAATACCGATCAAATCATGGAAAACATCGAGTTAGACCGGCATGTGGCATCTCGTGACATCGCCCAGAGGATGGGAGTTAGTCACCAAACCATTTTAAACCATCTGCAAGAGGCTGGATACACAAAAAAGCTTGATGTTTGGGTGCCGCATGATTTGACGCGAAAAAAAATTCTGGACCGAATCAACGTCTGAAACGGAACGAACCCATATTTGTAACGGATGATGACTGGCGACGAAATATGGATCACATACAACAACGGTCGTGGTCGAAGGCCGGTGAATCGTCTCAAACAGGGACCAAGCCGGTATTGACGACCAAGAAAGTTTTTCTGTGTATTTGGTGGGATTGGAGGGGAATCATGCACTATGAGCTGCTTCCATATGGCCAGAGGCTTAATTCTACCATCTACTGCGAACAACTGGACCGTTTGAAGCAGGCGATTGACCAGAAGCGTCCAGAATTGGCCTACAGGGAAGGTGTGGTGTTTCACCAGGACACCGCCAGTCCACACACTTCGTTCAAAAGATTGTTAAAAAATTTCTTTTAGAGGAAGTATTAGCGGAAAAGGAAAGTTTTTTTGTTGCAATGTCTAACGCGGTTCGGAAATGCTTGCCTGAAGTTCGCTGCTTTCACATTTTAATTCCCATTAGAAAAATGTTTGAGTATAGTGTGTTGAACAGCAAAAATTCATTCGATAAATAAAAAAAACTAGAAACATTTTTTTAGAAATTCCGACTTCAAAAGCCCCATATTGCTACTAGTTTTATCGCCACTGTATACTGAAACATACACAGTTAATATCTACATTCACGGCATATTGTTGAAATTTTTGTTATTGCGAAAGAAACACAAACGAAAGAGTGAAACTAAAAATAAATTTATGAATGGGAATAATGAAATGAGGCAATTAAAATGTTGGATTTACCGCCAAATAGGCGAGCACTACGTGCAAATCGAGAGCAACATGATGTTTTTTTGTTTTTGTCTTGTAAAGTAATTTCGTGTTGCTATTATTAAAAATAAAAAAAAACATTATAGTGGGCGCAAAGTTAAATAAAGAATTTTGCCAGAGTATAAAAATTTATTGCAAATTAATATGACTTGCATACTAAGAGGCATACATACATACATATATAAATAAATATATGCAAAGTTTAATAAACAGTTATATTGTGGCAAAATGCTGCAAAAGGAAATAAAAAAAATAATAAAAGATAAATTTTTATAATACTGTACGAGCGAGTACACAAAAATTTTTAATTGTTGACGCGAGCTAAAATTATCTCATTGTCTGTTTACACAATTTGTATGCGAATATTTTGTGTTTTTGCTTTTGGTTTTTATTGTTATTTTTACTTTGCTGTTATGTTTCTTTTTGTAATGTATGAAAACGATATGAAATGAAGGTCAGCAAGGAGATTGAATGTCGCATTAATAAAGAATTAAAAGATATCGGCAAAACAAAACATAATTAACAAAAGCGGTATGTAAGGGAGGAGATGAAATGAAATACCCTGAAGGAAAAATACGCTAAGACGGAAGTTAAAACACACGAAAATGATTCAGTTGTGGCTTTTGTAAATTCAAAATACTTACATATAAAGAGTTCTTTCAAAAAATTATTAGGTTAGGTTCGGTTAGGTTAGTTTGATAGGAGCCACTCATAGACCAGTTTTGGTTATTTTTCGATATCAGATGCAGTTCAGTTACTAGGTTCATGAGGAGTAGTCATCTTTCAGGATGTCTGCGCTAGACGCGAATTTCAACAGAATCTTAGACCTCACCATCGATATCTCTTTCAGTGTATCACACCTTTGGGATCCCAAATGCTCACAGAGTAGTCGCTCCATTGTTTCGCTGGTGGCTTGCTCTAGACATTTCTTGCAGTGTTCTCGACCTGTCAGCCCCATCAGTGGGCGTCTCTCAACACCAGACAGTGACCAGTTAGTTTTCCGATCATGTTCCTACAGTATCTTCTATTGAGTAGTGATCATTATCTCTTTCGATTTCATAGAAGTGTCTCGAAGCATAGCTATCGTATTTTTTTTAATATATTTCTCTCGATCGACGAATTTTATGGGATTCAACGTGAAATATTTTTTTTGCAGTCAAATGTTGATCTTAAACAGGCTTGGTTGATTGGCGTCAGAATCGCAGTTGGTTTAAGCCTTTGTGCTCTCGGGTGGTAACCAAATTAAGCCTTCCTTATCCAGCATCTCAGTGAATTTGGTAAAAACTATGAATTTTTCTACTACAGCTGCCCACCCAATGACTCTTAAGTTGGAGCAATTGGGAGCCGTGAAATATATCCCGTGTCATCCGGCTGAAGGTGGGGCTTTCTCATAGACAACGATCTTGCATCTCATCATAGTCTGCGCATGCTCTTCCGTCTTCCAAACCGGTTAACCAGATATTAACCGAGTTACCTATTGAGCGTCTAGTGCTCTTCCCTGCTTGCATAACCTAAGGCAATGAGTCTTAGTACTGGCACTTCTGATGGCCTTAATTGCAGCTTAGCTATCCACTAGAATGTTTATGGACTTGCTGGTTAGAGGAAAAGCCCACAGACGGTGTAACTGTTATGCCCTTAATTAGGCTTTATATCGCAAGACATAATGAAAGCACCTAATTCAGTGGATTTTTTTAATAATACAATAAAAATATTGTCTTTGATTTGATAAATTTTCCTTTTCCCACTAAACACGGTTTCAAATTTTTATTAATTGATCCGCAATTAAGTACTAATTAAGCAATTAGCTAGTTGACTCATTGTACAAGTATGTAACTTGGAATGAAATTGTTAACAGTATTTTGCCAAATATGTAACTTTTGGAACAAATACATATGTATATATGACTTTTCCATTTATAGAAAAAAATTTGATTCACTTTTTCTCTGTGGGTATGTACATATGTATGTTATAAGAAGAAGATGTAGATATATTGCATACTTAAAAACCTTCAAAGTATTTTGCAAGTGATCAAAACATTCTTCAGAGAAATATTTATAATATTTCAGATAATAATAGTCAAAGGTCATAAATATACATGCTTTTAAGTGTCACTGTTATATCATGTTAAAGTATGAATGCTGTTAAAGGGTAATAAACGAAGGTCTTAACGACAAATAGTATATTTTTTCATATTTCGCTTCAAAGTTGATAGAAAATAAGTAAGGATGTGTTAAATTCGGTATGTTTTACAAAAAAAAAATGTATTACAAAAATTATGGCTTGGACATCAGTAGTTGTTATTGGGCAATGATATTGGGAAATTAGGTTTTGAACCCATATGGATGGATTTTATGCATTTTGGTTACCTTTTTAGGTGTATTAAGTGACCAAAGCGAGCAAGAGGTAAAGCGTTAGTGCTCCGTAAACTATATTTTTAAATAAATTTCCACTGAATATCGGGTGTCGCTAAAATGAATGGCAAGTCAGAAAAATATAAGTAGTTCTTTGCTTTTGTATAATACAATATATCGAAAGAGAAAAGAAACCTTAGAGAAACAAACAAACAAACCAGTTGGCCTCTGATAAAAGGGAAACAGTATCAAGACAACGTAGGTAAATAAATTTAACAATAAAAAAAGAATTTGCAAGAAGCAAGAAGAAGTAATAGAAAACAGAGTGAATACACATGTATGTACTTATATATGCATGAAACAAAGATTGCGAAAAAATTGCGAATTGCAAACAGAGTTGATAGCAAACTCGACTAACGAGTGAACGAATGCGCAACAAAATACAATTGCAAGCAATTATTTTGTAAAAAATAGATAGAAAAAAATCAGTGAAATGCGCAACACGCAAAAATGGACGAAGAAAATAAGAAAAAAACAAGGCATTTGTAATTCAAAAATAAAATTAAAATAAAAAATTAATTGGACAGCAAAAGTTTCAAAAGATGTGTACATACCCATGGTAAGCATAGAAAGAGATTTGCAGCAGAAGCAAAGATGTGGGGCAAATGAGTGCACAGAGTCTGACCAATGGACAAATGAATATAGATATGCATATTTAAGTATGTATGTATGTTGTAAGTATACACGTACATATACGCATTTACAAAATAGAGTCATTCAGCACGGGCGCACGAATCTCAAATTAAAGGCCGATTGAAACACTATACAACTTTTGAAGCATAAATATATTATAATTGTATGGAAAAAACCTAGTAATTCATTATATTAATACTGGAAATTCTTGATTGGAATCGAACCCGTCAAAAAAATGGTGGACTATAATTAAAAATTCTTCAGAACCGCTCACGGATCTTTATACATATTTACTGCGGTTAATTCATTACCAAATCTAATTCCAAGCGGCTCTGTAGCGTTTTCGTCCAAAGCTGACTGCCATTAGTGAATCGTATTATTGTTTTTGAAAATATTCTCTATTAAGATCTATTGAATATACTTTTGCAACCAATTTCCGAAGCACTTTTGTCCGTCGGATTGAGGTAATCTCCAAATTATGCTTTCCAAGCGCATCAACCGCCTCTCCAGGTGTCGCAAAACATTGACCTATTAGTTTATCTTTAACGTACGGGAATAAAAAGAAGTCATTCGGTGCCAAGTCAAGACTTAACGGTAGATGACTCATCAAATTGATGTTTTGAGTACCCAAAAATGCAGTTCTTTTAGTCGATGTGTGGCAGTTTGTATTGTCGTGGTCCGTCCGTTTTCTCTGATTTCTTCAAAACAACTGGCGAACAGATGGTTGTGTTGTATCATTCCGAATTTATTCTTCCGCATTTTTCTAGTAGTATGGCTGTGATATACCCAATTGTTCCATAAAATCAGGCAACCGTTTGCTTGGAAGTGCTTCTTGTGTGAACAACTTTTGTTGGATTCAGCTCATCTTGTAAAATAAATGCAGTCGACTGATCTATCTTTACTTTCTGGCGTTTCATCATTACTCACGATTTCATTAAAGTGTTTCGAAGCTTAGCCATCGTATTACTTTTAACATTTCTCTCGTCCAATCGACACGAGTCTTTTTTTGAGCGATCGACAAATTGTGTGGGATCCAATGTGAAACAATTTTTTACAGTCAATTGCCCATGCCAAATTGAATGTATGCTGGTCCCACTAATGCTCATAGTTGCCTCTATTTTACGGTAGGATCAGGCAATATTAACTTGTGATAGCATCAAAAGTTTCCAAAAAAAGATTTTGGACGACCTTCACGAGATCCGTGTTATAGTAATCCATGACCTCGATTGAATTCACCATGTCATCGATAAACAATGGTCCATGATGGAGCTTCATCATAAAAAATTTAAATAAAATGTTAGAGATTTATTGCCATTTATTGGCGGATATGAATATTTTAAGTCACAAATAGGAGTCATGTCAAAACGTTCTGAGTTTGTATAACATCGAAAATGTCAAACTTTCAGATAAAGTCGCGTGTTGCCATATTCAACGTTAGGGTTGCCAAATTCCGAATTTTATTATAATTATACTACTATGATCAAAATGAAAGGTGATTTTTTAATTTATACTTCACGTGTTTTTCGAAACGGTAAGTTGGTACGGAGGATTTTTCCAAGTTCTATGATGACTGGAAAATTTGTTGGCATAAGTGTATTGCAGCGGGAGGGGGTTACTTTTAAGGAGATGAAATGGATAAAATTCACCTTTCAATTTGATCACAGTAGTATATTGAATCGTTGGAGATAGCAAGGCAGAAAATCTTGTAAGGAACTGGAAGTTCTGGTAGTTGAATTCTAGACAAAAAGTACGTTCAAGGATCGCTGGATAAACGCCAGTATTTGCACAGACGGAAAGAAGCCTTGATCTGGAGCGCGTCTTACGATGTCTAAAGGATTTTCTAAGTTCAGTAGGTTAAATTTTTTTCAAGTTATAATGTTTGGATTGTTCACTTTTCGGCACGAACAAGTTTGTTTCCTCCTATATGGAAATAGTTTGAAAGATGATTGTGTGGAAATAACTCAGCACTGCGCGAAGGGACCATATTTACTCTTACCGCTTCAAGCATTCACGTGAATCATCCCGTCATATAAATAGTCGCATTACAGAATTTATGATGTCAAGACAATTCCTCTATGGATGGATGGATGGATGTATTTAAGGCACATTTAACCTAAGGGGCTATCTAATTATTTAATGTTAGAAATTAATAGGAAATCAGTCACAATAACATAACCTAAGTTTGTAAAGGAGCAACTGATGGCCCACAATAACATAACCTAAGAAATCCGTTAATGTAAGTACGCTGGAGCTTTAGTCTGTTCTCTGCCGCAGATATGTATGGTATGAAGGATATTCTGGGGGTTTAGTCTGACTTCGAATCTTTAACATTTTGGTAGAATATTTTTCGACAATATTGAGGCCAAACAATTTGGAGAATATTACCAGAAAGAATTGGCTAAAATAGGTAAGTATATACATAGATATGGGAACATGAACAAGGGAATATCAAAATTATATACAAAGTCTCTCTATGTACGTATGTATCTTTGGAATATTTTTGCTATGAACATAGTGTTGTAAGTATGTATTTATGTTTAAATAAGTATGAACGTACATCCTTATATGGAATAGAAGGTGCACAAGCACATGGCAGTTACAGACATACATATAAGTAAGTACATAGTCTACAACTACTAAATATGTATATACTTATAAGCACATTATATAAAAGCACACTTACAAATGTATGTTTGTATGATATGTATGCACTTGTTGTTTGCAGAAAATGTGAGCAGTAAAGTCAAAATTGAGTATACACACTTTATTGGCACATATGTACATATATAGAGCTAAATATACTCAAGTATATGCTTATTTACGTAACTACAAATATCAACTTTCATACCAAAATACAAATATCTACAAATATTGTATATACATGCAACATGCAGCTAAGTATATACTTGTTTATACATATGTACATATATATGTAAGTATATAAATGTGAAGATGAAATTTTCGCCACTGTGTCTCCGCATGCAAAAGTATGGCAAATTCAGTACACTCCAATGCGGTTGAACTGAGTTTTTAACGGTTTCGGCGAGTTGGCAATGGCGGTTAGCTTAAAGCTCACGCACGGCCACGATGGCAAGGAAGACAAAACAGGCATACATACTATGTATTTAAAGTATTTACTTCTACAAAGCAAAACTCATGCCGAATGCTGTGCGATGAGGAGATTTTGGGTAGCGAAATGTTAGGAAACCAGGTGGAACGTGGCAAACGCGAAGAGAGAAAGACGTGAGTTCGTATATACATATGTATGTAACTATGTACATATTTATATTTATATGTATACGTCTATGAGTTTGCAATAGGCGAAGAGGACACGAGCAAAATCCAGATAGCTAAGAGAAACAAATGCATAATACTATGTACCTGGGCAGTAGGTAGATGCAGTGCTGCATAAGTTGACAGATGTAAGAGGAAACACTTTTCCAGCGAAAAGAAACCAATGATTTATGAGTTTAGTGAAAGCCATTTTTGCCAAAAAATAACAAAAATTGTTTACAAAATTCAAACAAAATATACTTATGTATAAGGTGTGTTCTAAAATATCTAAACCTTTTCGATATAGAAAAAAAGCATAGCATATTATTTTTGAAAGTTAATATTTATATTCAATGTATATTTCATTAGACATAATTCAATGTTTAGAACCGTCAGCCAGCGCATGTATATATATTTTTTTATATCCTTAAGCACCTCGGTTAGGTTAGGTTACATTGGCTGGCTGACACGTCATGTAAAGACCTACAGGTTCTTTGTAATGCCATATCTAGGTTCATAAATACGAGTTAAAGTTACGTCGTCCAGAACGTCAACGCTATTTGAAAAGTTTAGTAGAGACTTGTTATCTAATTTGAATACTGCATTCAGTCCTTCATTATGAACTGTGAAGTTTTCTAATTTCTAAGCCGAGCTCTAGATAAAGTCGGAACGTCTTTCTCATACCTATTTTATAGTTAATAATCCCCATACGGCTGCCAGTAAGTTGTGACCTGCAACCAGGCCAACAACCGTCCAACAGTCTTTTCGAAGAAGTGTGAGTAGAAGGTTTGCTCGTTTTCTCTCCACTCCTTGCATATGATCTTGTGATCCTTCGTGCCCTTAAGGCGTTCCATCTCACCCTGAACCGTCTGTCAGAACTTTCGGAAATTTCATTGTGTATCGTTTTTAACGACTTTCCTGAACTAGTTCGGTAGTCAAGCGGACGGCAGTGTTGACAATCTCATCATATCAGCTATCAAGTACAGCTTATAAATCGCTGGGATATCATTAAAAAATGCTCCTTTCAAGTTGGTTTACAGTTTTGGAAATAGAAAATAGTTACATGAAAAGAGATCAGGTGAAAACGGAGGTAAGGTCTAATTTCACGGACAATACTTAGCTTCTGGACGACCTGGCCAACGATATTTTTCAAAATTGCTGACATCATAACTCAACGCGAAATTGACCGATCGAATTCAAATTAAAACTGAGTTTTTTGAATACATTTACTATACAATGACTTACGATCCTTTTGATTGGTTGAAAATTGTCAATTTGGCATTCGAAAAACGACCATTTTTTTTCCTAAATAAACGATTTTTTATTTTCGAAATTAAAATCACGAAAATCGCCTAATTTTTCATGCGTCACACTCGTATAGCCCTTTAAGGTTCACACCAAGGTTAATTACAAATAACACAGCCAGTTAAATGGATAGTTGGGGTCGTAAGTTATCAGATTTTTTTACATACACACATAATATACATGTATGTTCATTGTAAAACCCGCCCCTAATCCTTGATCGAGATAAGTATGTATTGCGTTTACACTTACAAGACATTCGTCGAAGGGATAGCGTTTCTCAAAGCCGAAAATCAAAACCTAAAAACAAAGAATTTAAGTCCAACACATAACGAAATAAATGCTGAATTGTATGCAACAGATGAGGAAGAGCTTGCCCGCGAAACAGATTGGATTTTGAAAAAAAGGCCCAGTAAAAAAAGGAAAGCTGAACTATCTCCTCGGCTCGTGGTTCCAGCGACATCAAATACCATAAGAGAAGTCGGAAGAAACCAAAAAGAAACGAAAATCTCACGACCTCCTCCAATAATGATATCGGGTGACTGTGAATACCAAAAAATATATAAAATTACGAATGATGAGGCAAAAAAAGCTTTTACTATTAAGCTTCTAAATAATAATACATACAAAATCAATACATCAGACTCTGATGATTATAGGAAGTTAACGAAAACCCTGTCTACACAGAATTTACCGTGGTTTTCTTATGAAAATAAGCAATCTCGTCCAATTAAGGTAATGGTTAAAAATTTACATCATTCAAACGAACCACAGGCAATCATATCAGACCTTCATAAGAAGGGATTCAAAGCCGTAAACGCAGTCAACAAACTGAAGTGGAAAACGAAAGAGCCGTTAGATATGTTTCTTCTTACTTTCGATGCAACAGAAAATATAAATAACATATATGCAATAAAAACCATATTGCATTCAGTTGTTGTCATTGAGGCCGTAAAGCAGTCAAAGCTCATACCACAATGCAAATTGTGTCAATCATATGGACATACCCAAAACTATTGTGGTAAGCAAGCAAGATGTGTGAAGTGTGCGGGAAAGCATAAGACCATAGAGTGCCAAAAACCTAATCACAATCAACCAAAATGTTGTAACTGTGGTGAGGCTCATCCTGCTAACTACAGAGGATGCGTAGTTGCGAAAGAACTCCAAAAGATTCGTGACCAAAGAACTGGTTCAAAGAAAAACGACCCACGTCCTAAAAGCTCGGATGTAAAAGAAACCAAAAGCCTCCCAAAAAACGCAATACGGCAATCAATGGCTGAAAATAGAGTTTCAACAACAAATGAGCTGACTTATTCGCAAGTTGTAAAAGAGAATACTTGTTCAAATGATGCTAGCATTCTTCAACAAATCTTAGAAAAGATTACAAAACAAAATGAGTTTACCATTGCACTTGAGAAGAGGCTTCAGAAGCTCGAAAAAACTGTACAAAAATATAAATAAATATGACAAAATTCTTAAAAATTATGCTATGGAACGCAAACGGCCTTACTAAACACCAAAATGAGCTAGAAACAATACTCAATACTGAAAAAATTGACGTATGCTTAATTTCTGAGACCCATTTTAGCAAGCAAACTTACATTAAATTCAAAAACTTCGAAATGTATCATGCAATACATCCGAACAATTGTGCACGCGGAGGAGCTGCTATTATAATAAGAAGCAACATAAAACACCACGAAGAAAACAGCATATCTACAGATGAATTTCAAGCAATAACGGTCACGATAGATAGTGACAACAACTTGTCCCTTACAGCAGTTTACAGTCCCCCAAGACATCAAATAAAATGTCATAGCTATCTAGAACTCATCAAGAGCCATAAAAACCGATTTATAATGGGTGGTGATTATAATGCGAAACATACTCATTGGGGCTCGAGGCTTATAACCACAAAGGGCAGAGAGTTATTGAAAGCTCTTCAATTGTCTAGTTGCAGTATCGTGTCTACTGGAACACCAACTTATTGGCCAACAGATCCACTTAAAACACCAGATCTTATTGATTTTTTCATTACAAAGCATATGTCCTCAAATTATATGTACATAGAAAGCGGTTTAGATATGACATCTGATCATTCACCAGTGTATTTAACACTACACGAAAGTGTTGTTATTAAGGAACCTCCACTTTCGCTAACAAATAAAAATACCGACTGGGAATACTTTAAGCAAATGCTATCCAATGTTGATAGTCACGTAAAAATAAGTTGTAATTCCGAGCTAGATAATGAAATCATGAATTTGACAAATGCAATTCAATATGCAGCCTGGAGTAGTACACCAACTAAAAGAAACGTCACAGCAGGTCATAAGTATACCAAAGAAATTAAAGAAATGGTAGCAGAAAAACGTCGATTACGCCGAAAGTGGCAACAAACAAGATCTCCATCTGATAAAAGTTGTCTTAACAAATTGTGTAAAAAACTTACCAATAAGATAAAGGCATATAAAAATATAACTCTAAGCTATTACCTGAAAAATTTATCCAACGACCATAGGAATGATTATTCACTTTGGAAGTGTACAAAAAATTTTTCACGACCCGTAACTCAGCATTGTCCAATCAGAAAAGCAGACCAGTCATGGGCCAAGAGCGATATCGAGAAAGCAAATGTTTTTTCGGCATACCTTGAAGGTGTCTTCAAACCATATGATACATCCAATGCAGCAGAAATGGAAACTCATACTTACGAGAATTATACCGAAATTTCTCCAATAACTAATGATGAAGTATGCGCAGAAATAAAAAAACTGAAGTCTAAAAAATCGCCTGGGTTTGATCTTATTACTAGTGAAATACTAAAACAGCTTCCTCACAACGTTATATGTAAAATTACTGCCATAATGAATGCAACTATAAATCTTCAACACGTATCCATTTATTGGAAAACTGCAGAGGTGATTATGTTCAATAAACCTGGTAAGCCAGCGCATGAAATTACTTCGTATCGGCCCATATCTCTCCTGCCAATACTCTCAAAACTATTGGAAAAACTGCTTGCTGTGCGTATTAACAACATAATTGAAGAGAGGAAGCTGATACCAGCGCATCAGTTTGGCTTTCGAAAAAATCACTCCACTATTGACCAAGTACATAGAATAACTCGAGTCATTGAAAATGCCTTCGAAGACAAAAAGGTTTGCTCAGCTGTTTTTCTCGATGTGTCTAAAGCCTTTGATAAAGTTTGTCATGGCGGGCTCCTAAACAAAATTAAAATGCTTTTACCAAAAAAATATTACAATATTTTAAAATCATACCTTTCGGACCGTTTTTTCGAATTAAACTTGGAGATATATACTCTGATTTAAAGGAAATAAAGGCTGGTGTTCCTAAGGGTAGTGTGTTAGGACCCTTCCTTTACCTACTCTTTACGTGCGATCTACCACATGACGACAATTGTATTACAGCAACATTTGCAGATGACACTGCGGTTCTGTCTGTTGGCAAAACACAAACTGCATCAATTGCAAGATTGCAGGAACATTTAAACAAAATATTTGAATGGACAGCTAAATGGCGAATAAAACTAAACGAGACTAAATCAGTACACATTGATTTCGCATACAACAATTCTAGATATGTGCCTCTGTACTTAAACGGTGTGCAAATACCATATCATAATACCGTGAAATACCTAGGCATGACCCTGGACACAAAACTTAGATGGAGTGCACATGTCAAAAAGAAAAAAGAAGAATTAGAAATAAAATTCAGAAACTTGTATTGGCTATTGGGTAGAAACTCTGCATTATCCACATATAACAAAATTCTAGTCTACAAGCAGGCGTTCAGACCAGTTTGGACTTATGGGATACAACTTTGGGGGTGCTCAAGCCCTAGCATTGTTGCACAAATCCAGCGATTTCAAAACAAAGTTTTAAGATGCGCCGTCAATGCGCCTTGGTATGTTCGCAGTCACGATCTTGAACGCGATCTCGGAATTGACTCAATTGCTGCATCAATTAAAAAATGTGCAAAGTCTCATATGGAAAGACTTTCTGACCATGTGAACACTGAAGCCAGGGCTCTTGTCACTCGAAGTGAATGGAAAGAAAGGCTTAAGCGCAAAAAACCGTATCACCTTATACAGTAACCAGATTCTCTGCAATTTATACGCAGAGCACCATTAATTATTTTGTATTATAAAATAAGCAAAACAAATTGTTCGTTATTTTATTTTATTTTAACTAGTTACAATGGCACTGAAATAAAAAAAAAAAAAAAAAAGGGTCGCCACCCAGGAAATAAGAGTGAAATATTAACCTTGACTTTTGTGAAACTATATTTTGAATCGTGCCTTTATTTTATATTCTTTATAGATACGTTAATATTGTATATACATAGTATTAATCACATCTATGCATACGCTGCTGTTTACAAACCTTTTACTGGGTATTAACATCCATTTATGTAATTAAACATTAGAAAAGGGGGATGGTTATTGAGGTTCGGACACGAATGACTGGTAATTCTAAGGAGTGTATTAATTTTCCAATCTATGTACGAGTTTGTATGTATGAATATCAATAGCAAAAGTGTTAAGGCATAGCAAAAGAACTACGCAATTTTAAGCCGCAGAAATGTTGTATTAATGTGGTGGATGACATCAATAAACATGAGTCACAACTTACATAAGTATTTGCGCATAAAATATTTCAATCTTTTAATAGAAAGCATAGTGAATGGATTAGGGGTAAGTGAAACGACCCTATTGAATTAAATGCATGAGGAAACAAGCGACGTCCCTGTAGAAATACCGATTAATTTTGACTTTCTTCGCAGCAGAAAAGTCAATGAAGTTAAGAAATTAAATTTTGTAATACAAACATGCTTACAATGGAGTGAAATCTATGAGAGTGGCTGGTCGAACGAATGACTTATGTATGTACATACATACATATGTACATCAATTAGGGACATATAATCTTATAAAGCTAGAATAGTGGTAATTGCTTCTTAAATGGTTATGTCTGTCTAAAATTAATTACAGCCGGAACATTTTGTGCCAATTTTTTTTAAAAAAAGAGCAGATTTAAATCATAAAAGAATGCGGAAAACCATAGCCTAGTGCTTAAACGAAGAATATTAGAATTATAAGAGTTCCTGGAACCCAATTTGATTTAGTATGGCAAAAATATTGCGTCCCAATCAATGCAGATGATAATTTCCCTCATTCCCACGACAGACGTATTTAAGTAACCGTACCGGACCCGGATTATTATCCAGCCTGTCAACTCGGCACTATTTCTCGAAATTACTTAAGGAATATTTTATGCCGGTACAGCAACAACAACAACAAAGACAAAAACTAGATGATTTCCCAGGAGGAAATTCTATCAGCACTCTTAAAGAACACTCCATCTGATCAAATTTAACCCGGACTGAACTAAATTTATTATCGTCTTTAAAAAAGCCTCCTGAGCCAATACAAATATACTAATTCTTACTCCCATTTTCTATAACTTTGCTATAATAATCGGCTGGGAGGGTCTTCAGTGCTTTCAGCGAATTCCCAAGAGGAAATTTTATCACCTTTATTAAAGTACATATCATCTGATCAAATTTGATCCCGACTAAAAATGGGAGGGTCTTCAGTTCCTTCAGCGAATTGGGACTTTTTGGGTTTCGGTCCACTTTTGGAGCGCTATGCGCTTGATTGTTGGACTGTTTCGACGCTATATTCATAAACTCAAGTTTGCGAATTTTTTCAACAGAATTGAATTTTTAGTTTTTAATCCCAATGTTGGAAACAAAAACGTGAAAAATCGTTCGTTCAAAAAAAATTTTATTTTAATTTTTAAATATATGTATGCTTGGAATTAAATATTTTTTTTTTACTCTATTTTTACTTCATTAATTTTTTAGTGTATTTTTTGCAACCCTGACAGTCCTCAGCTACGTTGTGAAACATCCCTTTTGCGATCTTTAATCGTCGTCATTTTTGCCAAAGGTTAGTCTTTTGTCCACCAACTTCTTCATACTTTTAATCCTTCGTTATCTCTCTAATGTTAACCCGATGATTTTTTGGACTTTTTTGAAGTAGGAATATTAACACAGGTGATTGGATGACTCGCATTAGGCAAGTTTTCGATGATTTCACTTCACTTTCATTTTCTCACTATATTCGTGATAAAGTAAACACCTTAAAACACTTCCTAAAAATTTCAATTATTTGATTTTCCCATGGAAAAAATCATCGGACAAACGTTTTGCGTCGTAAACAAGAAGTTGTCAAACACACACACCAATAGACATATGGAGATCAAATTTCACAGAGAATATAAAAAAGGAAAGAAATTAAAAAAAATATTGACTGATTCGGCAAACTTGATCGGATGGTATAGTGGTTGATTCTTTAGTCAATACATACTACATATATAGCACTTATAATTAAAGGTATTCAAGATAAGATAGATTGATGACGAGATCGAAAAGCCACACGAGTATAAGATGAACATTGGACAACCCCAAACAGTTCTTTAACAATTACATAAGTTTCACTCGAGGAAGTTGGGATATCTTTCCATAACCTCATATAATATTCCTACCTACAATGTTACTTTACATTTTGCCATCAAATTCCAAGAGGGCGCTGTGTTGGTATGGTTTAAACAAAAAAAAACCCACCAATTTTGAGGGTATGCGACAGAGTTGCAAATTCTTGACTGAATATGAATCCTGGTGCGTTCCCTTTCTGTTGGCCCGGATGTCGTAGAAACGATCCAGCAGGATGTATTTTAATACGAATATTCAGAGTAATGAAAAAAGTAACTCTGATTCCGTTTTATGGTATCTTAAAGCTGTTTTGACTTTGTTCTGATGCCATAATGCCCCACTTTTCGATTGGATTTACCCATAATGAGGGAGCCACCAAGTCTTTCCTACGGGTTGTATGGCATAATCATGTTTAACGATGTTTTTCCATATTTTTTGTACTGTATGCATTTTTTTTTAATTCAAGGCAGATCTTATTGGACAGAAGTCGTCTATACTCTGTCTCAACTCTTTGGTGTTACTGAAACACCCTTTCTTTCCAGCGACATCCAACTGAAGCCAAGTTTGGTGTTTGCTCTAAATTTACCCTATAAATTGTAGGTTCAAATCGAGTCCAATTCGAAATTAAAAAAAAAATCGCCATAAATTTTCTGTCAATTCGTCTGCATTCGCGACTTTCCATAGAATTAACTCACACAAAAATTCCTGCAGGGCATCAACGTCCTTAAGAATAACAGCGCAAAACTGTCACACGTTTAAATGGATATAACAACAACGCACGAGACATTTTTGTTAAGATTGCAACTGATACAACGCAGATTTCACACAAAACGCTAGAAAAACAGCAATTAAGGGCGACGCAAATAATTCGCCCTTAACGAACACATACACAGGTAAAATTTTAGTCGCAACAATGCAAAATAAATCAGCATTTTGAGCAGCTTTCAATAGTTTGTGAGCGCGCTGCTACAATTTGCCATATTTTCCTCCTTTGTCCTTTCAATCAATTTTTATGCGCCATGTGCCATGAATACAAAAACAAGCCAACGCGCATTTAATTTTAAACCCCTAAAGTAGATACTTTTCCAAGGTACTTACTTTAAGAAACAACCCTCGAGTATGGTTTGCCAAAAACAAACAGAAATTCACAGCATTTGAGAGTGACAACAACAACAAAAACAACAGCTAAATAAAAGACCACAAAGGACGGAAGAAGAAAAGGTCAAACTGTCAAGCAAACTTATGCACAAACAAATGTACTTGCATCTACATATGTATGTATATTTATAAAATTTATTTATATGTAACGGGTGATTTTTGAGTTAGGATTTGACATGATCACGTGGGATTTCAGACATGGTGTCAAAGAGAAAGATGCTCAGTATGCTTTGACATTTCATCATGAATAGACTTACTAACGAGCAACGCTTGCAAATCATTGAATTTTATTACCAAAATCAGTGTTCGGTTCGAAATGTGATTTCCGCTTTTTTAACGACAAATTTTGTTCAGCGATGAGGCTCATTTCTGGTTGAATGGCTACGTAAATAAGCAAAATTGCCGCATTTGGGGTGAAGAGCAACCAGAAGCCGTTCAAGAACTGCCCATGCATCCCGAAAAATGCACTGTTTGGTGTGGTTTGTACGCTGTGGAATCATTGGACCGTATTTTTTCAAAGATGCTGTTGGACGCAACGTTACGGTGAATGGCGATCGCTATCGTTCGATGCTAACAAACTTTTTGTTGCCAAAAGTGGAAGAACTGAACTTGGTTGACATGTGGTTTCAACAAGATGGCGCTACATGCCACACAGCTCGCGATTCTATGGCCATTTTGAGGGAAAACTTCGGACAACAATTCATCTCAAGAAATGGACCCGTAAGTTGGCCACCAAGATCATGCGATTTAACGCCTTTAGACTATTTTTTGTGGGGCTACGTCAAGTCTAAAGTCTACAGAAATAAGCCAGCAACTATTCCAGCTTTGGAAGACAACATTTCCGAAGAAATTCGGGCTATTCCGGCCGAAATGCTCGAAAAAGTTGCCCAAAATTGGACTTTCCGAATGGACCACCTAAGACGCAGCCGCGGTCAACATTATCTTCAAAAAGTAAATGTCATGAACCAATCTAACGTTTCAAATAAAGAACCGATGAGATTTTGCAAATTTTATGCGTTTTTTTTTAAAAAAAAGTTATCAAGCTCTTAAAAAATCACCCTATATATTTATAAAATTTATTTATATGTATGTATTTACATATTCAAGGATGTGTGTGTGTATGTAAGCGTGTTTTGAGTAAATTGTATCTAGATAAGGCACGTAAAATCCAGAAACCACTAGCTGACTAGCGGACAGCTTGACGTACTCGCGTACCGACATAGATATTTACATATCTACACACATATACATACATACACATTCACACACATCTGCATGTAAAAACCGCTGAAATTCTTACGAACGCGCGAGGTGCGCCGAGAAATGGCAAATACTTTTCGATGAAGGGCGCTAGCGCTGTGGACTTGGGTATGTGTATGTATGCCGGTATAAGGGTCGCTTTTTGTCTTATTTTATATTTTGTGGAATATGTTTACGCGATGTAAACAGGCATTAATTGCGCATTAAATTAAGTAGAAATTGTATGTGCGTAACAACGGGCGAGAAATCATACAAACATTGTAGTAGAGGGGTGTAGGGGCAACGTATTTAGCTTGTCTCAAGAATCGACGAAGAATTGTGGACAAATTAAAATTGAGCGATAAAAATGCGAACAAAAGCCAAAAGTGTGAATATCGAAAAATACCAACGAAGCATAATAGAAAATATTTATTTTTAGCTTTGGATTTACGAACCACACAACTTCAAGTACATATACATACATACATACATACATATGTATCTGTGTACCCATAACCATATTCGTAAACAAAGGGAAATTAGCGCATAATTACATTGAAAATAAAAAATAATAAAATAAAACGCCTAACACCGAAACGAGCGAGTACAACAAACGAGTGACTTCTCTCGTTCCATTTACCTACTATTATTTTTCAGTGAATTTGTAGTTTTGCGAAACTGCCGACTTTCGATGACAGCGCTCGACTGCCAGCGATGACGTTACTTTACTTCAATAACCTTTTTATAGCGTTCTCCGGCGTTAAACTCCGAGACGAACGGCGTTGAGTTGCGCGACTAATTGACAGATCGTCGTGCTCAGTGTCACTGTGACACCATATTATATGGTATGCAGTACATCACATCATGGCAGATAATTGCGCAATTTATCGCATATTATATTTGCATTTATTAGAGCGACCTTGAGAAATGCATTTCCAATTAGTGTTTAATACATACTTACATATGTACATATCTACATACATATGGATATAGTACAAAATGGGAAAATTGTCGCCAATGTGTTAATATTTATAAATTCTTATTGAATATTTCTGCTGAACACTCCAAGATTACTCCCATCGAACATTTTCATCGAAAAACATGTGTACATACATACATACATTACAATTAACATGACGAGGGGTTACATAGACTTACGAGTTTCAAAAAATCAAATTTCCTTTTATTGTCTTATTAAATTCTACAACACCTCTAGAATATTGTCCTAAATTTTCAAGTTGATCCGAGTAATAGTTTCGGAGATACAGCCTTGAGAACCTGTACACTCGAGGTTAGCTAAGCTACTTAAGTGCGCCGTTTTTAAATGCATTTTTCTCGAAACTGTGTTTTTGAAGTCGGTTGCAAGATTTCTCGAGAACTACTCAACCTATCTTCATGAATTTTTACATATATTTTTTAGATACAATTCTTAAAGACTTGGACGAAGGATTTGTTTTTCGATAATAACTTTTTTGAAAAAAATGTCGCACTATTTCACTGAAATTTTCATTTTTTTTTTGTAAAAAATATCTGCCAAAAATCCAATTTTTTTCAGTTTTTTTCCTTTGTCCAAGTTCTAAGTTAAGGTTTTAACTAAAACACGTATTTTTTCACTTTAGATGATACTGTAAGGGATGGACTGGTGACTGACTGTTCGTTAATGAGGGTGTTGGGAGGTATCTAACTAAGATCTGACTTGTTAGTTGGATGTTCGTTGCTTCTCAACAGCACAGCATTCCAATAAGCATCCTTACTATGGTTGCGTGTACAAAGAGGGGCTGATCAAGGTGTCATACGATCCGTGCCGAAGATTAGCCAGACAAATAGTGGAGGCGACACCTTGGTTAACAAGCAGGTAAACGTGACATGAATGGAAAATGGACCGCGTATAACAACTATTAAAATTTAAAAAGAATGATAAAGAACACTAGTAGGATTATTAACAGGTCACTGTCTAATCGGCGGGCATGTCAGCAGACTAGGACTGCCATACAGTGACTATTGTGGAAACTGTCAGGAAGTAGAAGAGGAGAGACTGTAAAACATCTTCTATGCGAATGTAAAGATCTTAATAGAAAAAGTTGCAACCATCCGTCGATGGTGTCTTCACTATAATTAAGAAGTGGCACAGAGAAAAATTTTTGTACTGATGAACTTCATCAGAAGCACGGAATAATTCAGAGTGGAGACGATCTGAGTTCTGATAGTGTCAAGAATAAAAATACAATGGGTCTCTTAAAGGCCTATGTGCGTCGTCAGACAGCCTATCTACATATCTATCTATCGATTTATTTAAGTGAATTTTCATAATAGGCTTTTAAGACGGGATAGCGACAAAAAAAAATTACGTGTACTATTTTCACAAACATCGGAAAAGTTAAAAAAATGAAAGGAAAAGTAGGTTTTTTCGGTATTGTCGATAAAAAAATATCGTTTTCCCATCTTTCTGGCAATTTGTGAACTCTATCCCAGAAGAACTGTGCTGGCTTGGCACCCAGAAAAAATGAAACCAATTTTTGGTACCCTGTTCTAATATGAACCGTAGCAAGCGTTGTTTTGATGGAGAAATATTGTCTCAAGTCTAGTCGGTAATTCTGGGAATTCGCAATCGTTCACTTCAATTCGATGAATTGTTGTGGATACCGCTCCCTATTAACGATTTCATCCGGTTTTAGAAGCTCCTTCTAATCCCGCCAAAAACAGAGCACTACCTTGGCGCCATGGATATTCGACTTTGTCGTTAATTTGGTTGGTTGAACGATCTAGGTTTAGCATATGATTTTTTGCATTTAGCGTAATTGTAACGGATCGCCAGTCAAAGTCGGATGCAAAAACGATTTCTCAGAGAAGCACTTCTATCGTGCAAAATGATCTTTCAACGTCTCTTGGCTTCAACTCATATGGCACATACTTTCCTTGCTTTTGCTCCTCTTCTTAGAGTAATAATCAAATTACTCCATATCATGCCAAACAGTATGAATATATTTGCGGACCTAATATTCAGTAATGTTTTGTTTAAGTCTTTAACACAATTAACAAAAAGAGAGACCCCACAATTTGCGCCAAGTACCGCGGAATAAGCCTCCTCAACATCGTATAAAAGGTTCCATCGAACGTATTGTGTGAAAGACTAAAGCTCAACGGCCAAAAACAGATTGGATCTTATCAGTAGGGCTTTAGGCCTGGAAAGTTAACAACTGACCAGATTTTCACCATGCGCCAAGTCTTGGAAAAGAAGGTACACACTTTTATAAAAGTTCTTCAGACTGGATGAGGAAGCGAAGCAAATGAACAAAATGGGTCTGGCAGTGAACAACGGCAATACGAAATATCTTCTGTCATCAAACAAACAGTCGTCGCACTTGCGACTTGGCTCCCATGTCACTGCAGGCAGTCATAACTTCGAAGTCGCAGATAATTTCGTCTACCTTAGAATCAGTACTACACCAACACAACAATGTCAGCGTCGAAATCCAACGCAGAATAACTCTTGCCAACAGGTGATACTTCGAACAAATAAAGCAATTGAAAAGTAGAGTCCACTCTCGACGAACAAAGACCAAATTTCTTAAAATCACTCATTATCCCGTTCTGCGGAAAATTTATGGTCCTTTGCATATTGGCAACGGCGAATGCCGCAGTCGATTGAACGATGAACTGAACGAGATATACGGGGACATTCACATAGTAGTTTAGCGAAATAAGAGACAGTAGCTACGCTACATAAGTAGGTCATGTCGTCCGAATGGATGAAATCAATCCAATCTCCAATTCGGCGGTGGCAAACTCGGCTATAA
Source organism: Bactrocera dorsalis (assembly GCF_023373825.1). NCBI lineage: Eukaryota > Metazoa > Arthropoda > Insecta > Diptera > Tephritidae > Bactrocera > Bactrocera dorsalis. Next base: position 44,495,454 of record NC_064306.1, read on the forward strand.
CCGCTTAAGCGGTATCTACGCGAATAAAGAAGAAGAAGTATTTAACCTTGACATAACTTTTATTCGAAAAGTTAATTAAATCTTTCAAAAAAACTAACTTTGATATTGAGGCCAATTTGTTTTCGACTATATTTTGCGGTTATTACCAAACTACTTTCGGTAGAAATTTTCCATATCTTAACATAGTAGACAAATAACACATCTGCTTGTCGACTTTATGAAGAAAGAATATTGGGAGCCATCCAATAGTTATTTTTTCCAATGAAATACATATGATTCTAATACACAGGTGAAATCGCTCAACACCACAACCTCAGGTAGTACGAAGAGTTTTCCGGAAACGAAGTGAATGTGCAGTGTTTTTGAAATGACCTTGAATAAATCTTGCAGTCCTTTCGCTTATTACACAGGTCAGTAAAGTATTGCTTAAAACGGTATTTATTGTGTATCAGCCCTCGGCAGTCAAACCAAAACATTCGTCAAACAGAGAGGCGACATGTATTGACATATGTGCATGTAGGTACATATGTATGTAAGCACGAGCAACTCAAACCAACTGACATGTGCAGTGGGGGTGCACAAAGTAAGTAATTCATATGTATGTAAGAGCACTTGTTTACTTATTCACCTATTGACGTAAATATTTGAGCATTGAAGAGCGGTGCAATTGATGCGCCATCACGTCAATCCGGTGTCGACTCCGGCACACAAACACACAAATGTATTATACTTAACAAAGATACAAAAAGCGACAAGTAGAAATGGAAAAGGCATAAACACATATTGAAATTGAACGATGGATAGATACAGAAAATGAACGACGAAGGCAAGCAAACGACAAATGAGTTGCACGTGGCAGCTTCTCAGTGGGTAGAAGAGGTAATGGATATTAAAATAATAGCCCATGGCCCACCCGCCGCTGCTAATAGTGTGGAGTTTGAATGAAAATTCGAAGAGGAAGCCAAATAAGCGAAGAAAGCAGTAGAAAACAAAACGGAATTGAGATTAAAATGGGTTTGTAGATACACACACACACACCCACACCCATGCAACTAAGTATGTATATATGTATATATTTGTTTGTGGATACAAGCATTAATGCTATACATACGTATATATAATTAGGTATGTTTGTGGCGTAGTCAAGGCAATAAGTAAATTGTATGTAGAATAAAAAATTGAAAAATATTAAAATAAAAATAAAAAATAGAATATATAAAAATAATACCAAATATAGACAAAATACTCCGCATGCGTCTCTTTTCACGCCATTCAGTGCAGTAAATTTGTATGCAAGTAGATACAAGATATATACATATGTATGTAAGTATGTATGTTGTGTGACTTTGCGTAAGAATGACGAATGTAGCGAAAGTGTAGAGAAAATGGAAAATTACCAGCAGCTGTTTTTGTACAAATTCACACACACTTGTTGTTGTTGTTGTTTTCTAATTTTCTGTTATTTCATTGCATTATGCTTACGACACAAGTACATTGTTGTTTATATGGTTGCTGGTGGAAGTCAAGTACGTCTTCGCTTCAGATTCAGTACAATTGTGGATAGGAACAATGTTGATAATCAAGGGCTTCTAGGTCGATGTAATGAGTGCTTAATAATTTCATTTACGTACGGACTTTTCCTCAATGTCTGGTTAGCGAGTCAGCTGTCAGTTAAGTTCTGGTTAAAACAAGGAGCTTCGCTTCATCGGGCGCAATTTTTTCCTAAGGGGTCACCGAAAATGGCGCCACAAAGGCTGAGCTTAAAATATTTTTTTTCCCAAAAATTTCAAATTTTTTTTTTGTTAATAGTGTATTTGTAACAATAAAAAAGGGTAATAAAATATTTCAATTTTTATATGAGAAACTCTAACCCTTTAAAAATAATTTTCTAGTCTTCTTTATCTACAAGACAAAGTATCTCTTCTATATATGAAATATCTATAATAAATAAGTATATCTTTGATTAAGTAATTATCATTTATTTATTGATTTTGTACTGCAATTTACCAAATAAGTTCAAATTTCACATCAACACGCTCATTTGCATTCACATATTATTAGCCGAATTTTTTTTATATACATACATACATTTGTATGCATGTATGTATATTTTTGTCAAATTCCGCACATTTATTTCTCCTTTGCATGCTTCTCAGCAGGTTAACAACACCAAGTGCAATTTCTTTTTGTCTTTTTTTTTTTTGATTTTGCATTAGCAACTTGTTTCCCTTTTTGTATGAATAAGAAGTTTTTGGAATTTTCCATTCAATCGCACGTGTTCTGTACATACTATGTACATACATATGTGTTTATCCATACCTGATATCGAAATATACCGAACGCTAATGTTAATTTTTTTGTGCAAATGGTAAGTGCATATATCAATATGTATGTATGTATGCATTTACAATGTGAATAAAATCGATAGGAAATTGCATAAGAAACGCTAATTTTGTGGTCATAAGTACAGAGTTAGATCTATCAGTTTGTATGACAGCTAACAGGTGAGCTGAAAAGTTCGTAGGCTGATGATTTAGTCAGACCCTACCTTCAAAAAATATCTACGTGTACAAATTTGACAGCTGACTAATAAGTTTATGAGATAAAGCAATTTGCACCAAGGAAATCAAATGTGGAAAAGTGGTGTGCTAAGTTTAAACGAGACGAAAGAAGCACCGAGGACGATATAGACACTGAACGCTCTAAAGATGCTGTTACCGACGAAAACAACAAAAAGGCAGCAAAATAATTCCGATTGCCAGTAAAGTGAAGTTGTTCGAGAGAGCTGTGACTCTAAAGGTATCAAACGAACGTATTGGATATAAGTACATATTATAAATGAATATTCGTATATGCGAAAGCTATATGCAATATGGGTGCCGCGCAAGCTCGTAATCCAATAAAAACCACAACGACTTACTGATTCTTAGGGGTGTTTGAGCCTCTTTAATTGTAATAAAAATGAATTTTCGCATCTTTATACAAAGCATGACTCCAGTATTTTTCACTGGAAAGCCTGGAGAGACGCAAAAATCTGCTGGCAAGGTTATGGCACTGTATTTAAAGCATCAAATGGCATCGGTATTTGTTTATAATATTAATCGACTATATTCAAAAGAGAAAAACCTTTTTAGTGACTACTACTTCGCGTTATAAGAGTGTTTGAAGAACAAAATCGGAACAAAAGGGTCCCATTTGAAGAAGAAGAAGAAAGTGTTGCTTCATCATGAAAACGCACCGTGTCACAAATCGAAGAATACGATGTCAAAATAACATGAGTTGGGCTTTGGCAACCACCGTATTCTCCAGATCTTGCCCCCAATGACTATTTCTTGTTCTCAGACCTCAAGAGAATGCGTGCTCTAAAGAATTATAGTAAGAAGCTTAAGGCAAATGTATTATAAAAATGGGTTTGAAAAATGTTTAATGCTATAATCACCCTCGAGGGCGATATGTAGAATAACAAAATCAAATTTTAACAAAAATAAAACAAAAAAATTCTATGTTAACACTTTCGATCCGAAGCGGGACGTATGTGTCCCGATGTATTTTCAAAGATACCTAGTGTAGAAAATAAGTGGTTAAAAAGGGTTACATTAGTCTCGTTTCGTGGCTTATACTATTCTTATCGGTATTTGTTTGGTATTTCGTGTTCATTTGCCAAAATAGAGCGAATGGTTGGACGTGTATTGATTATCCGAAATATGTTTTATTTACTACAACGGCTTTTCGGATCGAAAGTTCAAGCCCACTTGCTATATCCTTTAATGGACCGATTTTGACAAATGGGCAGCATCTTAAGGAGAATATGTACATATATCGCGCGCAAAATTTCGAATCGATATCTCAAAAAAATAGGGATTACCGTAACTGCTAAATGCAAACATGACTAAATAGACTCAGATCCTCACGCTGTTCATTTATGTGTGAATGCTCTTTATAGGGTCTGAGGCGTACTTCTGGTTGTTAAAAACTTCGCGGCAAACTTAATTAACGCTGCACTGCACCCTGATAAAACAAAAAACAATAGTTCTTGAATACAGATCTAACAAATCAACGTAAGCATATTTAAGTATGAAGTTACTGAGACCAGGAGCATTTGGCGAGCGTTATCGCGCCATGATAACCGACTATTTGAAGACTGAAACTGAAGCTCGCAATCTCGGCGACGTTTGATTTCAACAAGACGGCGCCATTTCCCACACATCGCAACAATCAATGGATTTATTGAGAGAACACTTCGGTTTGCAGATAATTTCACCTTTTGTGCCGGTCGATTGGCCACCAAGATCGTGTGTTATCACACCTTTAGACTTTTTCCTGTGTGGATATCTAAAGCCTAAAGTCTATGCGGACAATCCCGCTTCGTTTCAGGCCATGAAGCAAAACATCACGCATGTCATTCGCCAGTTACCAGTCGAAATGCTCGAACGAGTCATAGAATGGACCATCTGAGACGTAACCGCGGCCAACATTTGAAAGATATAATTTTCAAAAAATAAATACCAAAGAATGATCTTTGGAATGATAATAACCATTCCCCATTAAATTCGAAATATCTGTGTTTTTCTTAAAGTAGGAAGCCTTGAAATGGCTAACTCTTTAGAAGAATAGAATGGAGTACCAAAAGTTCTGGCAACTTTAAAGTTTAGACAAGGACAAACCTCTACACATACCCGATATTTTTGGCGCATTAAATCGAAAATATCCAAAATTTTATTCAAAACAAACTTACAGTATGATCTCCAATATTAACTGCTTCTGAGTTGACACTTAACGCGACACTTGTTTCGAAACCGTTAAGTTTTTGCTATGTTTACAGCTGCACAAATTATTCAGTCATAAAATGCTGCCATTAAAAGCTAGCTTATTTCTTATTAGTTTAATGCACTTTTTATACGCACTTCATAACATTTAAAAATTTTTTTTTTTATAAATTCGTTTCTATTGCAACACACAGAATATTTTTATTCGCGCTTCTTGGCCAAAGTATATATATTATATAAGCGTATTTATTAATTGTTTTCAAGTTTTAATCACATTTCAATAAATTAAAAACCACCTCCACTACATGCCGTTTGGCTGACGAACTCCACTTCAACCATCGGCGACGCTATTTGTCTTTTCGCGATTTTTTTCCGACACTTTTGGCCCGAATAGGTGCTCAATGCTCAAACTCTCCACGAAATTCGGTTAGTTTTGGCATGCGTTTTTGTTGTTCTTTGATATTTTCTGCTGGTTTTTGGCTGCAGCTTCACGAATACTCATTTTGTATCTTTCGGCTATGCAGTTTTTTATTCGCGATGCACTTCCCACACATACACACACACGCACCCATACACGTACAGTCACGACGAGTGTTGCGTTGCAGCTACTTGGGTGCACACGAATTGTTGCGAATATTCAGTACACGTCTGTATGTATGTTTGTATGTAGGTGGCTAGGTGGTTTGTGCCACATTTTGTTGCATGTAGAGAAATTACGCGATGCCCAGCTGCTGCGCTGTCCAAATGCTCCGTATGTATGAATGCAATATTCGCTATTGCGCTTAGTCGCTCTGCTCAGCTCAGTATATCTACTGTTGCTAACAGTTGTTGTTGTTGTTACCAACAGTTGTTGTTGTTGCTAGTGCTGTTGGCCGTTGTTTAGTAGTTGTTGGCAATTGTTGCGCTGCGCTGTCTAGGTTGTAACTTTTTCCTTGCCACAATGATAATGCTGGTGACTGTGCTGCTGGCTTTTGTCTGGTTCGAACGCATTTACAACGCTTTGCCGACTGACTTTCATTTGAATTTCTCAACTCTTCAATGCACACTACACACAAACATATACACATAAACAAAAACGAAGCAACAAACGTACACACAACAAATAGCAAAAGGCAAAAATAAAGAGCAACGGCAAAAAGTTACGAACGAAGCACCAGAAATCAATGAGTAATGCGAGTTTTCACATTTCCTGCACACCATCTTCTGCCTTATTTGAGTTTTTCGTTTCGTTCATGCACCACTCGTAGTCGGCCCAATGCACACCGCCACCCACCCAATGTCACCAACAACAAAATACACAGAAACACATATAATTTGTGACTCGCTTGATAACAGGCAAGCAACAATCGAAAACAACAACAAATTGATATTTGTTAAATTAAAAAAAATATTTTCTTTTCAGGTAGATTTTGTACACTCTCCGCCCTTATACCAACAACTCTATACTTGAAAGGCATTTTTGCTCTTATTTCTTTTTATTAATATTTTTATTTTATTTTCCAATTTTTTTATTTTATATTGTATGTATGTTTGTATGTGCTTTTTTATATTTATCTGTTAGATTTGTTGCCTGCTTGAAAATAACTCAAAAGCAAATCAGCGAAGACCAGAAACAATGCAACGGTAAGCACTTTGAAAACATATCGATGACGATCACGGCCATGTTGGCGTCGGGCGTCAGCGCTGAGGGCGATGAAATATTTGTTCGACGACGCTTGCTGTTGCTAGCGTTGCACGGTGTTGACACATCGCCGTTGTTGCGACTGTCAGTGAACGTGTAAATTGGTGTAGCGTTCCGCTCTCTTATAAATGAAACGACACAAAAAAAAAAGAGTTAAGTTCGTCTGTAGCGATAATACCCTTCACAGGTGCATTTCTTATATAATAAATTTGTATAAAAAGGTCTTTCTCTTGATTTTGATAGAAATGGCATCATTAGAAATATATGCTCCTGCGCCATTCCCACTTGGGATTATGCCTCACATCGACAACTGTCGAAGCTTCAGACCGCATGCGTCTACTAAGATCAGCTCTGAACGTCCCCTGGTATGTTAGATACAAACTGATTCCAAACAATCTCCCCTCCATACCATTGGCAGCTATCTCCTACGCTAGAAATCTCCGGGCTTCAGTAGCATCCCACACAAATCCCAGCATCAACTGTATTGCCACTCTCAGGTGCGAAACCGTTCGCTTCAGAAGTGCATTCTGACAAACTTTTCCGTTCCCAACTGGATAACAATTCGTGCATCGCTTTTTAGCATCAGATTCCCTCCAACCGAATCTTTCTCATCCTTCCATATCTCATTTCACGGGTTCATAACCATTTGGTTGGCAACTGGTGTGGGAGGATATTACTCGGTTGGCGCATCAAACGAATTCAACACTACCCGCCAGGGTGTGTTTATTTCTTTTAAGTTGTCTGCGACGTTTTCTTCTGAATGTTACATACTTTTTGGAACAGTTAAATTATCCATTTTATGGAATAAAAACAACAAAGCCAACCAACTGTATAGGAACAAATTTTGCAAACCCAACCACATTAAGACAAAATAAGGGTCAATCGGACGCTGTTTCTATTATTTCGTAATTAAAAGCCGATCTAATAATACACGACGATTAAAACTGGATTTGTTCTGATCTTAAAACTGGAAGAAAAGAAAGAATTTCTTTGTATTATGCCCAGAACCCCTAGGTCTGGATTAGGAAAGCCGCCTTATCCCGACGAAACGCCTAGAGCCTGCCTCAAATTTAATGAGTTTCTTCAGCATAAGTCTGGGGAAAGCTGGATAGTGGCGGAGAAAGTGTCTGGATTGCAACATTGACAACTTTGTCACCATTGCAACTTTGACAAGTGGTATCCTCCAAAATTTTTAGCCTCACCTCGTAAATTGCAATGTCCATTTAGGACGCCTATCAGTGTGGCGGTGTGTGCCTTGCTAAGAGATAGCAGTTCAATTGACCTTTTATGTTCCACTCTGAGCCAGAAGGCCTTTGCAAGCCCATATGTAGTTCCGGCTGCCACTTCTGCTTGAAAGATAATACAGTGGTCTGGCAGTCTGAGAAACGCTTACTAAGTCGCTTCTCCAGGGACTCTGCCCCGCATGATTAAAAAAAAACAAGTTGATGAAGAGGTTCATAAGTTCTAACTCTCGGCATAGAAAGGAGTCTTCATAAGGTAAAGCCTGTCAGATATATAATAGTATACTTCTATAATGAGCGGTGAAATCCGCTTGAACTTCCTGATGACATTTTGTAAAGGATTAACGAAAACTGGAATGTTTTATAGGAAATGTGAGCATCATTTTCAAGAAGATGATCTTAAAAAAATGTATACCAAAGAATGTTCTCTCAAATGATAATAAACATTTCCCGTTAAATTTGAAGTTTCTTTCTGTGTTTCTCCTATAAAAAGTGGGGTACCTCGAAATAGATCACCTTATACGAGTATAAGCTCTTCAATGTTATAATCACTTTATCGAAATTGCGAATCATTACTGACTGGGCATGGAATTCATATACAACCCACTTATAAATAAATATGTAAACATGAAATTTGTATGCACATACATATTCATGTATGTATATGCACATACTTAGGTGCAAAACCATTTACGTGTCCATTTATTTATATGTCTATATATGTATATGTGTATGTATGTATATGATTTTACCTAATTAAAATTATACTGGTTTGACATGTATGTACATATACATACATATATACATATGTACATACATACACATGTGTATATTATACACGTAATTAAAATATTCTGAACAGCTACTTGTGGCCTCCATATTATGAGTTAACTTATTAATATTACTTTTGTATGTACATACATATGTTTGTATGTACAAAGATAGTAAAGCATATACAAGTATAGTAACTCTGCATATAGAAGTATATATTTATGTATATAGTATGTTGTATATGTGTATAGACGTAAAGAGATCAACCAGGAGCCTAAGAACAGAACGGCGAATGTAACTCACTGACGTTGCCAACCAACGACAGGCGGACAAACCAACAGCAGCAGCTGTTATCTGACAAAAAAATGTAATAAAGCAGAAAATAAAACTCAAAAGGAAAATAAATAAAAATATAAAATAAAAAAATATTATAATAAAGAGCGCATACACAAAATAAAAGAGGAAGTAGGAAAGTGTGAGCGCGATAAAGATGTGGAAATATAAAAAGTGTATAGAATTAGGAAGCTGATGGAGGCGCCATAAGAGGAAAAACTATCTGTAAGTGCATAAATATGGAAGAATACATATGTACATATAAGGAAAACACAGTATTCGGCATATAATAGATATGTAATGTACATACAAGTACATAAGCGCTATGTACTTTCATTATATACAAATACAAATGAAGTATATTTCCGTTTGCTCCAATAAATCCAGAGTATCATATATATTTACAAACACACATGTGTGCATACATACATGCATACATATATGCATAAACAACGCTTGAATGCGATTCAGAAACTTTAACGCATTGTAGTGTGTGCATCATCAAAAGCGAGATAAGCCTTATTTATTGAGAACACAGTACGTATGAATGCAAGCGTACGGTTTTAGAAAAGCAAACAATCAAACACATTAAAACAACAGTGTACTCAATAAAGAAAATAACAACAGGTAGAGAATTTTCTACAAAAAGCCACGAGAACCCAGCGAGAAAACTTCGCTTGAAAATTAATAAATTTAAGTTGAGCGGCATTTACATATTTCAAATTTAGAAGAACATTTGAGAACTGAAATAAATAAAACAAGAATATTTATTTGCGCATCTTATAGCATAAATACAACTTTAACTAAATTTTAAACGCTCTGTTTGCATGACAGCCATACGCTATGGTGGACCGATCTGACCGATTTCTTCGGAGATTGTACCGTTGCCTTAAGCAATAATCTATGCCAAATTTCATGAAGATAACTTGTCAAATAGATTAGTTTTGCATACAAGGTCTGGATTTTGGGCAACCGGTTTATATGACAGCTATATGCTATAGTGGTTCGATCTGAACAATTTCTTCGGAGATTGTACTAGTATCTTAAAGAATAATCCATGCAAAATAACGTGAAAATATATCGTCAAATAAAAAAGTTTCCCATATAAGGACAAGATTTTGTTCGTTCAGTTTGTATGGCAGCTACAGGCTATAGTAGTCCGATCTGAATAATTTGTTCAGCGATTGTAGCTTTTCTTTAAACAATAATCTATGCCAAATTTCATGAAGTTATCTTATTGTATAAAAAAGTTTCCCATACAAGGACTTTATTTTGATTGTTCAGATTTTATGACAGCTATATGCCATAGTGATCCGATCTGAATAATTTGTTCAGGTAACGTAGTTTTACTTCAGACAATATTATATGCCAAATTGTGTGCAGATATCTCATAATATAAAAAAGTTTCCCATACAAGGACTTTATTTTGATTGTTCAGATTTTATTACAGCTATAGGCTATAGCGATTCGATCGCCGCTGCTTCCAACAAATAAGCATCTTCTTGGGGAGAAAAGAACGCAAGCAGAATTTCAAATCATATACTTCGCATACAAGCAGTCAGACGGATGGATAGACGGTAATGGCTAAATCAAGTCAATACGTTATAGGCTCTCCAACGCTTCCTGCTGGGTATTGAAAACTTCATCGTGAACTTAATATCTACACACTGTTCAGGGTATAATTATGTGCGAAAATCTTTCTGCCAGGGAAGGTATGTATATCAATTATAACAACTTGGCTACACGTATGAAATACTTGAACCCGAAAAGGTTGCGTAACTTCGAGCGATTCAAAGGTTCCGATTGATTTATAGTTTAAGCTTGCTTTCTCATTACTTTCTTCGAAGAATTGTTGATTGAAAAAAAAAAAACAGATTTCGGGCATCAATTAAGTTTGAGTCATTTTTAAGATCAAAGTACCAGAAAGGTTTTGGCATATAAAAATTCACATATACAAACATACATATATGTGAACATATAAATATTTCAGTATAAGAAGTATAAATGACAAAGTTTAGTTTCGACACAATAACTGCGAGTTGTGTCCTTGCAACAGGCATGTCGGCGCTGTGGCCATAATTTTGCTATTTGGTTACTTTCTCGGCTGGCTGTTTCTAGGGGCACACAGTATTATTGTTACAAAAAATCAGGACAAAGGTAAAGGAGGAAAAATTTGTATGCACAATGCTTGTGAGACTAAGCATATACTCCGAACACATATGCATGTATATATATTAATACATATTTACATATAAGTATGTATGTGTAAGACACAAAATTAGTTGTACATATGCTTACATACATACATACATATGTGCATACTATATCAGAGCACTGTGCACAACAAGCAACTGGCAGCTGCAGAGCAGAGATCAAACAACTGCAACTTGCAGCAGCCGAAGAGTGCACCAACGTACTTTTGTAAATATATACATACATACATAAGTGTGTTCAAACAAACATACATATATCACATATATACCTTACATAAGTACATACGTGTAGCACAGGAATCGCTTACAAGCAAGCATATGTAAATATATACTTGAGCACACAAATACAAACATACATATATATACTTATATATGTAAGCTCCTATAATAGAGCGGATTGCAGTGGAGTAATACCGGGTGTACCGTGAGATTGGGTCGCCGCGAAATACAGCGAGTGCGTACACGGCGCGTTCTCGCGGCTGCTGCTGCTGCTACCAACCGGCCGATCAGGCAGGCAACCAGGCAGTCAGGCAAACCAACGGACTAGCTACATACATATGCATGTACATACATATGTATGTATGTTTATATGTATGTATGTATATATAATATATGCATTCCTATGCCAGCTTTATTCGAAAGGTATACTACAGACTACAAAATTCGACGATTCTCAATAACATCCACGTTGATGTGAACGACAAACGACGAACGACTGGGCGTTGAGAACGTGGAACTGTGCTGGGCAAGGGGATGGTAGGTGCAATGCGTAGACAAGAAAATGCGATACATAAGATTGTGCATATGCATATAAGAGTGACATGTACATAAATATATGTACATATGTATATTGTATGTATGTAAGTACATACATATGTACAACCACACGTAACTGTTAACAAAAATGCATTAATATACATATGTACAAATGTATGTATGTACATGTGCGCTTGTTTGTAGCTACTACGAAAATGCATTCGAACTGCAGCTGGCAGAGGGGTGGGGCCACTTGCAGCCAAGAACAAAATGGGGCTATCGATTAATTTTGGTAGATACCAGCACTCAAACCTATTTTTTTCCAAATTTTTTACGCAAATGCAGGTAATTGTCGCTAATGAGTAAAATGTTCGTTATATTTAACGGTAATTAATCAGATAGTCACCTAAAATGCAAAACCACATATCAAGAAAAAAATGCGAAATTGAGTTTTTTCATTGCAATGATATTTAGCAATTATAATTTAAATATTTTTTCCTTCTCTGTGAAGTTTATGAAAAATTATGTTAATTTATTTTGAAATTTAGGTGACTATATACATATGTATTTGTACATATGTATGTATGTACATTTACACACACACTTTCAACCACATCATTGCGCCCCACTGCTTCCTACACTTTTATTATGCGTTATCAAAGAAATTTTTATATTAAAATGTATCCACACATATGTATATACATACCTAATGTACATACATTATGCCATACCTATAACTATATAATACATAAATATGTATATGTATGTATATAATTTTTATATATGTATGTCTGTATCACCCAGCGATTGTACGTGCCTAGCAGCACACTCTAGCATCTAGTCTAGAATTCCACGACTGACGTCATCTTACCGATTATTAAATACTTAGGGCAAAGGGTTGAGACGTTGAAAACGACAAAAGTTATTTTTAGCTTTTCCACACTCGTCAGACGTGGTGAACTTTATTTTAAAATGCGCAAATTACAAATAGTGGCGAGTAAATATACAAATATAGGTTTGTACAAACAAGCTTATGTACTTATGTATATATGTATGTATGTATTTTTTTTCTTTAGAGACTAAGTCTGAAACTAAATTCTGTATCAAAAACTAAAAAGTTCCATAAAATTAACACAAGTTTATGAATCTTTTATTTTTAAGTATCTATCCAAACATTGGGATCATTCTTCTGAAACCGAATATCAACACAAAACCTGTATTTATCGAAACGTTCTGATCTAACATCTGATCAACCGGGACTGCACTGTTTATTTTACTATGAAAAAAATAATAAAAATAAAAATTTAACTTTGAGTTTGAGTTTGCTAGAAATTTTGTATTGTGATTCCATTTTATCACTTCTACAAAATGTTGCCGAAGTGTTTTGGGAGACTACTTTGTCGCGAACACAGGTATTAGAGTAACACGAAGCATTCAATTCAAGGGTCGTGAAGTCATCTAAAACTTGCTACATGCCACATCTGTCCATCCACATCTTTTAACGAATATAAGATCGAAAAAGTTAAGGAAATAGTGCATGAAAATCAACGTGTTGGTGTCAGAGAGATAGCAGAGGATGTCAGTATCGCTTATGGTTCGACTCAACGGACATTGGTTACTATTTTGATAATGCTACACCTCTACGGAGGCTTAGATTAGATTAGATGCGTTTAAAGACGAGATAAGGTTAGAAGGTTAGAAGGCGCTCCCAAGTTGTACGCTAGGTTTGGGACCCGCCGCTTAAAAAACACCCCCAATGAAAGGATCAAAACAGCGTCGTATGAAAGCCCTCCTTTAGATGGCGAACCCTGCAAACGTGTTAAAGATTACGATTTAAGGGCGTGCACCTGGAATCTCCAGTCCCTTAATTGGGAAGGTGCCGCTGCTCAGCTGGTTGATGACCTCGTAAGAGTAAAGGCTAACATCATCGCCGTCCAAGAAGTGCGAGGGACGGGGGAAGGATTGAGACGAGTAAGTCCTTGTGGCACTTACTACAGTGGTCACATAAAGGATCGCAAGTTCGGTGTGGCATTCGTGGTGGAAAAGAAACTCCGTCGCCGAGTCCTGGCATTCACCACGATGGATGTACGTCTACACACAATCCGCATCAAAGCGAAGAACAACAGGAAATATCTCCTGTCATCAAACAAACAATCGTCCTATTCGAGACCCACGTCATTGTTGAGAGTCATAACAAAGAAATCGTAGATAATTTCGTCTATCTTGGAACCAGCGTTACAGATGTTACTGAGTAGGCAATTAAGAAGTAAAATTCAATTTCAACGAACAAAGACCAAACTTTACAAGTCACTTATCATTCTCGTCATGCTATATGGTGCAGAGCTATGGATGATTACAACATTTAATAAGTGGACGTTATGAGTTTTCGTAAGGAACATTGAAACTGTCCAACAATATAGCGAATGACGCTCCAAAAATTAGCCGAAACCGAAAAAACCAAAATCCGCCCAAAGGCACTGAAGGCCATCCTAGCCAAGGCTTATGACAAGTGTGAGGAAAATAATAAAGATTTGAATTAAAATTTTTGAAAATATTTTTTTGCTCTTTTGAAAAGTATTAGAAAATATATGAAACGTAGCACATATAATGAATTAAGAAAGCTTATTCTTCTTACTTGACTTTTCAACACTGCTTTACTTATGTACATAGAATGCTATCATTATGGTCGTTTTGAATATTAGGCGGTGAATTTAAAATCGTCTTAAACTTACCTGAAAAGAGAAAAATATTTATATCTAATTAATTATATATTTTATGTACAAGTTAAGCTTATTATATACAAAGACTTGCTTATAGACTTAAAAAATTTGAAATGATGTTTTTGAAATTGAAAATTTAAGGTCCACTTATACTATTGAAAAATTTCTCTTTGAAAAAAAAAAAAAACAAGTATTTCTTGTCATACTAATTATTTGAAGTAATTATGATCAATAATTTATTGAAACTCTCAGCATTGGGAATGTTTGTCACCTCAAACACTTTTCCAAATTGAGGTAAAAGTTAGTCATAACAGCAAACACGATACTCGCTACACGTCTTAGAAGAAGAAAGCCATTAAAAAAATGCCAAAATTGCAGCTAGAATTGTGGACTGTCTTTCACTAAAGATAAATCGAAGCAAGACAACTTTAACTCTCACTCAAGGCCACAATAAATTCAGCGTAAAAGAATAAATTGGTAGCTTCCATCACATCCATTTTCGATGCATTTTCTCAATCCCCAGTTCATAACATAATATAATCTATATTAAAAATGCTGGCATCCCTGCACATTGACAAAACTAACCAAGTTTCATAACCAAGATTTGCGCTTATTTTTATTAGAACATGAAAAATTCTAATAATTTTCATGACACCAACGCCCCTGTGGGGAATTCGCCGATAACAACATCGCATCGACGACAGTGTAATCATCGTGGAATTCGTTGTTAGCTGTTGTTGTCGCTGTTTTGATTCGGGTCAATTATGTTGGTTATGGATTTTAAGCGTAGCCACATGACAAACGCGTAGAGACCGATGCAAACAGCACATACCTACTACACTTAGTTATATACATACATATACCAATATGAGTCGAGTGCAGCAGGAGGAGCAAGCTCGCCTGGGAGATATGCGCGATATTGAAAACTTAAACGGAGAGCCAGTTGGCGAAGTGAATTTTATGAGCATGTGCAACTTTTCCAGTTTCACAATAATGGCATTCCGGCGCTGCTGCTGTGGGAGACGAAAGTGCTGAGAGTTAGGGGTGTGGAATGAAAATCGTTTTTTCTTTAATAATGAGAACGAAACTTTGTTCATGATTTGATATTATATTATAATTTTTGTTTAAATTTATGATGGTAATACTTTTATCATATTTTATTTATTGCTTATTTGAAGGTTAATTAGCTGAGATATTGAGTTATAGTGTTCATAGGCATTTAATATACATTAGTATCCAATCCATAATAAGAAAGTGTTTTGATTTTTGTCGTAAAACTTTGGGAACAGAAACAACATGAGAAGATTTATTTTTCTAAAACAAAAAAAATATACTGTTTTTTTTTCAATAGAAAAATTACATTTTTAGAAAATACTTAGCTAAGAGCGATAGCTGTTAAACTAACTGTCAAAATAACGAAGGAAGGTAAGGTTACGTTAACAGTCGAACGACAACGTGGGATCCGTTGAACAGTTGAGAACACCGGTCTAATGTGATGCTTAGATACCTACACGTATTGAAAAAACTCAGAAAATCGACAAAGCACTTTGAGTCTGCCACAAATTTGATGAGGTGTATGATAGCGATTTCGGCTGTTTCGCATCGTCAACCTAGCAAGATCTGAGCAATAGAGGAGAAAGTGCCTAATGAGATGTTTCCACCTGAATTATACAATACAACTTTGACAATTCTTTATTAGCGTAGACACCGCTCATGTAGTTATAGCGGAACTTTGAGCCAAAAAAATTCAGCATGCAAGCTTTTAAGACAATGTACCGCAAGAACTCCTACAATTGCGGCGAGATGAACTGTTCTGAAAGCAAGTAGTGCAGGAGATCCCCACGTTTTGAACTAGGTCAGAGTGACAGTAACAAAGGAGCTAGTTGTAAATTAACTCACAAGTCCAGGGGTCTAACGTTAAAACGCAAACGAACAATGGAGACACAACTCGAGCAAGCTCATCAGCTTTATAGTTTCAAACGGATCTGATAATTACATAAGTAGTTTGTGTTATCGATATTCGCGAAAAAGCTCACTGCGTCTTTTTCCCAGCGACTTCGCCCTATTCACACAACTTTCATCGGTATGTGACCAAAGAAAATGCTGTCAAGAGTGGATATGTGGGGAAAAAATGAGCAAGCCTGAATAATTATACAAAAATTCAAACAATAAAATGTTCCAAATTACGGAAAACCCGTAATATAAACGTTTTTTAAATCTAATGCAATCGAACTCAAGTCGTTCTACGGAAGCACTTTGTTATTTGACAAGATATCTTCATGACATTTGGCAAAGATAATTGTCTAACGCGTTCTTCAAATTTTCGTAAAAATTATTGAGGTCGGTCTATTGTAGGATATATGTAGCTGGCATACAAGCTGAACCAACTCAAGTACTTGTATGGAAAACTTTTTTATTTTACAAGATATCTTCATGAAATTTGGCAAAAAATATTATCAAAGGCGTTGTTACAATCTACGCCAAAAAAAATTCAGATCGGACCACTACAGCATATAGCTGAACCAACAAAATCAGAATAAAGATCTATTTATAACCTTTTTAAAGCATCTGTGAGGGGTAATATAGTTTCGGTGCAGCCGAAATTAACACTTTTTTCATGTTTGGTTTTAAAATATCTCATCAACACATCATAAATGAAATAATTATTCATTTGAAATAAATAAAGAGTGGAAGTTATTAAATTAACATTAAAATTTTATGAATTTCCCCCAACTGTTAAATCACACTTAAAAAGTTTTAAATGGCAAGAATTAACAACCAACAATTGGCCGACGCACAGCAAGCATCACGGTTCTCTGCCATATAATATTCTCTCCACTACTAAAATAGTGAGAACTCGCTTTCAATCCCCACTGTAGCAGTTGTCAAATAAATTACGCCTTCTACACACAAAAGTATATAAGTATATACATACATATACAAATAAGTATATGTATATCTACACTTAATAAACAGAAAATTCAACTCACAAACACTCAACAAATTCTCACCCAAAATCTCCAACACATTGTTTTTGCGCTTTCGGATTCTTATTGCCGTTGCTCGATGCTCGCTGCTCGCATTATATCATGTATGTTATTCGTGCCATGAATTCATTTTGCTTGCATGCAAGCAACAGCAATCAACCCATTGACTGTTTAACGACATGCACGCGCTACGCGAATCTCGGATCGAACCGAGGCACAGCAGCAGCAGCAGCACCAGCATGAGCTAAACATAAGCACAACACCAGCAACCAACAAACAGACTACACCCGACTTCCCGAATGACCGAATTCCCCAAAGTGCTGGGCTGGAGCGCAGCGCAGCCAAAAGCAAAGCAAAAGCAAATATCCAACTCCTACAACGAGATGACTGAGACTTCGGGGTCGTGTGCTGTGACTGTAGCTGAGAAATAATCGATGATAAGCAAATGTTGTTGTGCTCATAGGCAGGCACCAAATATAATTGTTCTCTTTACTTCCGTCGCACGCTTTTCAAAGTGGGATTTGTACCATGCGACGACTTGCCAAAGTAGTACAAGCAATATTAACAAGTTGGAGCTGCGCTCTTAAATTGCGACAACCGAACCGAGTCTGCTACTGCTGTTGCTGCTGCAGCGGTGCTGTGGCTTTGAGTGGCCTGTTCATCTGCCACCATGTAATAGTCGGCTACATTATAGCAGCAGTGTGCCAAGAGCGTACGCATAGATACTGTTAACAAGGCACCTCTGTCACCGATAAATGTTGCCGTTGTGGCTTTTGCACGTTGTATGTATGAGTGTATGTACACAGTGACCCGAGAGTGCACCGCATTCCAGCCATTCCAACACATACTCACAATTTCGACGTGCGCTTGGCAAAAACTCGCAGCCCCCATGGTGTATGCCGGCGGAATCCACTTGGATTCATTTTGGTGGCCAGAGTGCAACTTTTATTGCATTGTAAGCTTATAAATCAGCTGAAACGACGAGCCTGTGACGACGAAGGCTACGATGTTGCTGTACGAGATGACCAACGAAGCAGCAATGGCGAGACAGTATAATTTAGTCGTTGTGTTGTTAAAAGAGTTGCCAAGGTGCACTAATTGAATTATTTGGTTGTATCATATACATTTTTTCTCATGGCTCCGAACTCCCTATTCCATTTACGTGCTTTGGTTTTCCTAATGTTTAACTAGTGGTTTCGTCTAACCTTTCTGCTGTTTGATAGTTGATCCGACAATATGGTAAAGTTTAAGAAATATTTGATATACCATCTATTCAAATTCGACCCGGGCGTTTTCGCTAGACTTTTTTTTGCTAAATTCTAAGGAAGTCATGGCAATAAGAACGTTGAAAATATTGTAGAAGTATTTTGAGCTGTCTACTCGATCAAGAAGTCAAATAGTTGAGTAGCTTTGTGTCACTTCAATGAAGATCGCGAAACCATCGAAAACTTACTTCATTTGAGTTGTCCATCCACCGCGCTTAATGACGATCATTTCGAAAAATTTAAGTTCCACATCTTCTTTGCCTTCGTCTAGGCATGGGAAAGAAAGGATCTCAACCTCTCTAAAGTATCGCCAAGAATTTGGTTAATGTTTTGGGTATTACACGTATCAATGTTAAACTCGAACCAAAAGTCCGAAATTTTTGCAAAATTGACGGCGCAAAAGAGTTGCATGTCGAGGCGCAGCCTGCATTCCCCAAACGCATGTTTACTTGTGACGAGACATAGACAAATATAACCGAAAAAACCCAAAATTCGCTGAAGGCACTAAAGGACATCTCAGCCGAAGCATAGAACAGGTGTATAGAAAATGAGATAAAGCGTTGACATGCTTCTGTTGGTTGAGAAGCCTATGTATTTTGAAGGCGATATTAAAGATTTGTGAATCCAGGTCAAATGACCATATCAGATAAATAGGGGACAAGGGATAATTCGGTTACATTTTCCCCTATTTTAAATTTCTAAAGTTTAAACAAATTTTTATTGTTCCAAATAAAGAAATTCTAGGGATATACCCAGTATAAATCTGTACATCGTGCCCACCATATTTTAAAGAACATTTATAAATTAATCAAAATAAGAAAGGACGTCTCAATACATTTATATACACACCTCCTATATCAGACTATACACTAAAATTCCATAATACCCGAAACACTTGGAAACCCTATTGCCGCTTTAAAGTAGCTACTATCTTATACAAACTAATAAAAAATGGATTTAATTTACATTAGATCCCACATGAATTTCGTTGAGACAACATCCACTCAATTCAATTACAAGAGCACAAGACACGAAGAAAAGCAACACAAATCTTCAACAACTAAATCGCACGCCAAACCTGTTCCGCAGCCATTGAAACGTACCACATTTTCCAAGCTGGCTCATACAAGCAAATAAATATAGGTATTACTTTGAGTGGTCTGAACGGAAAACGACCCCAACAAACTAACTAACCAGAGGCGCTAAAGTAATTACCCTCGAGTACCCCCCAAAGCGAACACGAAGCACACGATAAAACACGCGATAGATAGCCCACATTGAACCACTCACCCGACCAACAACCATTTAAAATGCATAGCACAACAGCTGACGGCAAGCAAACAAGTTCGATGCCAACGAACAAAAACAACGTCAACGTCAACCGACGAAGCAAACAACCGAAAAAACAGCAACACCAGCAAAGCGAATACTATGAAGGCGAAAAAATGCACTCGCAAGCACAGCCGAGCAACAGCGTGCGTCTGAAGCTAAAAATAGTATAATATTTAAAAAAAATACATAAATGTATGTATGTAAATATACGTATGTAAACATATTAACGATTACGCTGCTGACGAAGCGACAGCAATAGCAACAACGTCGCAGGCGACGACGACGACAACAACGACGACGATAGAATATAAAAATGTTGAGAGATACGATAACATTGTTTGCACGATTTTCATAATAAATAGTTCGGTTGTTGGTGTTATTGTTGCGGTAAAGCGACCTTCCGGTGCGCCGCACGACCAAACGACACCGCAAACATAAGCGGAGAGCGCCATAACAGCGCGCACAGCGCACAGCTGCTCCCCAACACAACACAATTTCAATGGAATGGTTGGAATGCTAGACGTGTGATAAAGTCGCCTAAGACAAGTGAGAAATGAAACGAAATATGCGAAATGAGAAGCGTACGTATGTATGTATGTACAGATTAAAATGGGGAGCCAGTCAGTCAGCAGCAGCAAGAGCAATAGAAACGGGAACGGCAACGGAACTACCGCATGATGAGGTGATAATCCAGCTGGGGAGCGCACAGCAAGAAACGAATGCTGTAAACGAGACGACTACACGCTCAATGTGTGCAGCCAAACGCCGAGCGACGCTAAACGAATCGACACAAAAACATACCATACATATGTATGTATGCATGTATGTAGAATATGCACAAGTAAACCAACGACCTTCTCTTAAATTTTCGCCTTTTCGCATGACTGGTGCTTGTGTTTTTTAATGACGAGGCTTTAATAACTATTTGTGTGGAATTTGTTGGAATTTTATGTGCAAACGAGTTAATTACATGCAATAATTCGTTATTAATAGCGTTTTTTATAAATAATTTATATATTAATATAATATAAATATCTATGGGTGTAGATGAAATAACTTCATTAACATGCTATAATCTCTTAAATAGTTGCCTAATTGTTTGAATACTCAAATGCGCAGTGCATACATAAATTCCACCTACATAATAACCATAAATAATTATAAATAAATGGCACACAAAAAGTTTTATATTTATTTTTATGTATGTGTGCATTTGTTTTTGTATCCACAAAGCTGTCGGCATTTGTTTTGTGCAAATCGCTCGGGTGCCCATTCCACAGCGCTTAAGTGGATAGTAATCAGTGGACATAAACTTTTGTTCGAATTACGTACTGCCACCATATTAAATTATCGCACTGTTATATTGCTTTTTAGCAAATTGTCGGCAAGGATTGCCATATTTTTGATAATAAAAAATTAAAATCCATCATTTTCAGATTTTATTCAGTAAAACAGCCAAATAGGAAAATTATTTAAATTTAAATAAAAAAGATATGTGGGTTTGGAGTTCTTACTGGGAACTTTAGCTGGAGAGTAAAAGCTGCCTCTAGCTTTTATTTATTTTGTTTTTACCTACTCCCAACTCCAGACTCTCCCATGGAACCACCTGATTATGTACTACTTCGGTGGAGTGATAAGACATTGAAGTCTGCTCCATTGCACAGACTGACGGCTGCTGCTCTATATGTCTCAGTTTTGTCATGAGCTGACACATGAGTGTCGCCAAATTTTTCACTGCAATACTAATACCGAGAGTCTTCAAACCGAACACATCAGACAATTCGGAATAATGTCGTGCTGGAATCTGTGTTAGGTGGAAATCGAGGTCCCCATGTCGTCTATCTATCCACGAATGGATGCCGGGTTCACAAAACTTTTTAGCCACCGCTGCTGCCATATTGTTAAGTTTTTGCGCTCTCTTCTCCTTTGTCTCCTATAGACAGCTCTGATAACTTATATTCGTATTCGTCACCCTGGGTTTCAATGGACACCATACTGCCTATTACTTCAGCAGCATCGCTTGATATTATTCGGAAGGCACTGTCAACTCTTTGTGCTGACAGCGTTGTACTGTGCTTATTTGTCTGGCATACGCTTTAAGGCCTAGCGCCTAGATCCATATTGGAGCCGCATATAATACAACCGATCTTATTTACTTTTCGAGTAAAAAAATCGCGGACGCAACCTTTATTTGCCATCATTCTTGATAATGCGTTGAGGATTTTATTCGCTTTGCCTGCAGTGTATTCCAGGTGATCTTTAAAATTAAACCTTGGGTCTAGTACTCCCAGATATGTACTTTAATTGTAGCTGTGAATGAATCTCACACTCTTCCATGAAGAGATATATTTTCCTCCATTTTTCTAGTCTTTTGAACAACCAGTTCAGAACTCAGGCCCGAGATTCTATTAGAAATACAAATTTTTGTTGTTTCGACGTAATATTTTCATGTAAAAATCGTCAGACAAACCTTTCGCACTTTGGGCAAGCAGTTGCCAAACCCACACCAATTAATATATAGGGATCAAATTTCTTACGAACATAAAAAAGGATTATACTATTCTAAAAAAAATTATCGATTCGTTCGGCTCGCACACCAGTCCGGGTCAAATTTGATCGGATAGTGTACATTGAGATTTATTCACTCCACCGTAAATCAAGACATTCTTAAGTAATGCAATTTCAAATGTCTAATTGGCTTTTTAGAAATAGAAAGTTAAAAAATCTTTCTCTTCTTCGAATTCCTTGAAGGGAAATCAAAAGTTATCAAAACTTGGGAGATATCCATAATTTCTGAGAATAAAGCTTTCACGGGAACTGAAGTGAGAGCTTATGACCCCGTTCGCCTTTAAAGACAACATTTTTTTTTTTTTTTTTCTATAAAAATCAAAACCAAACAGATTTTAATTGGGTTCTACCACACAAATCCAAAAATCCGCAAAATTCAAACAATTGCAAAATCTGGCAACCTCTTTATAAAGCTGTATATGTAACAGTGGCGCTCACACGCTCTTTCAGCTCAACGTCATCATGCAGCCGACCAGTTTCGTTGTTGTCGTCTCATTGTTGTTAACGCTTCGTGTCGTGCCGTCTGGCTTTCTGGTTTCAGTTTACTAGGCTAATCATCTGTTTTGGTTTTCAATGTTGATTCATTCAAAATAACACGACAGCAACGACGCGCACGAAGCACCAACAACGGCAGTCAAAGTAATAAAAACGCCACCACTCACTCAGAGAGATTCCACTTGTACAATGAGTGCGCTGATTGTATGTGTTTGTGTGTGTGTTTGTATGTTTGGGAATGTGCGAATGGATGAATGTAAACGTACTCGCTTAAATATTATATGTGCTGATGCAGCAGAAAAACGACCACGGGGCGTATAAGTAGTCTAAAGGAGTAGTGGGTAAAAAAGTTCACACGCTACCCACCCCCAGCCACACCCGCTGCTGCCCTACACAGCAGACGACGACGACAACAAGAGTCGTAGAGGAAAGCAACGAACTGGTCGGATGGATGGTTTTGGTTTGTTGTCGGTTGCTTATACGGTTGTTTGGTTAGCTGGATTATTTGATGGAATGAGTGTACAAGTATGAAGTGTTTGCTTGGCCGGCTGTTGGAGTGTTGGTGGTTAGTGGCTGCCGGTATTATATATGGCGTGTGGTTGGTTGGATGATATGAAGAGCGCGTAATAGTTGTTGTTTTTTGACGGTGAGAGTCGTCGGCACTGACGTTGGAAACAAGTTGGCATTAGTATGTGTGTGTGTGTGTATGGTGTTATTGCAACGAGTTAATAAGAGCCAAGGCGTCACATCGGATTGCTTCGCTTTCCGACGTTGGGGTCGTGGTCGTCGGCGTCGTCGATGTTGTTTTTGTCGTTGTCGTTGTCGGTGTCGGTATAGTTGTCGACTGCTTGAGCTGGGGCTGTCAACAGCAGCACGTTAGCGCCATTCAGTCAATTGTTGACTGTGACGGCGTTTGCTGTTGCGCGCGGCAGCAAATGTTAGCTGACTGGCCTGACTAGCTGGTTATAGTATGACTGTAAACAGCTGATTGCTGTTTTTATTACTTAAATCGCTTGTGGCTCATTGCTAGTTTTGACAGAATTAAATATGGTAAAGTGATTAAATAAAGCAAGCACATATAACATATTGCCGACGATGTTGTAGCGACGCAAATCCACCACCTAACAACGACGTTGACGCCTCCGCCTTTGCACGATAGCACGATAGTGTACGTACGTACGTTGGCACGATGGGAAGCAATTAGGCATGAGACGTCGACGTGCATGTTGCGGAGGCAAGGCCGGTAGCTATCGGTAGGTTTTTGCGGCAACATTTACCGACCGACATTCACAGCACCGTAGCGGCTCGCGGCAGACGGTTGTTTGGCTGTTGACCGGCTGGCGCGCGCATTCACTTGTTCAACACACTATATAGCACAACATTTGGAATATGGCGGCTAGACACTCTACACTCACTGCCTGCCATAACATTGCCGGTTGGCGGACTTGGCACATTTGTTTGTTGTGGTTGTTGTATACACTGTAGCGGCAGTTGGTGTTTGCGACAAAAAAAAACAACAACGTCGTTTATTGTATTCATTTCTGGTTGATCTTTTTATTTAGTAGCATATTTATTTATTGTTAAATTTTGCAAAGATTTAAAAAGAAAGTGTGTTTTGTTTTTGAAAAGAAAAAAATTACAACGAACTCGGCGGCAAAATCTCATCGAAATCGAGATTCGATATTCGAGGGAAAGATTAGGGGAACAGCCGCGTCAGCAAGCAAACGCGCACCAAACAGAAATTCAAAACCAGAAGCGAGCGCAAAGCAACAGCAAACAAAGCGCCAAGCATGCGAAACACCGCCAAAGGCAGGCAAACGAGCGAGCATAAAAACGAACGAACGCGCTGTGCCGCGCCGCGCCGCGGCATGCCGCTCAACGCGTTGGGGTTGCTCGCTTTGTCAGCGGTGAGAGCGGCAGCGCGCAGGGTGGCAAAAGGTAAACAAAGCGGTTGAATGGAAAAGAAACAACAACATGTTCAACAACAACATCACAAATGAGAGAACGCTACACCAACATGAGAACACAACAGAAATCTAGTGCGAAGTAAAGCGAACGAGCGCATGAATGAGAACGCGTTGATAGAGCGGCGCGCCCTCAGCAAAATATGAGCGCACCGGCACGACGCTCAGCGCACGAGTTCAGAAAGGCAAAACTGATAACAGCTGAACAATAAGAAAAACAACAAAAAATTCACTAGTGAATGCACAACAAATTACGAAGCGTACCGCCTGCCTAAGCAGTTCACGCTGCATGCATATGTAGACAAACACATGGCATGGCGCATTGCATTGTCAACCGCACAGTCGAGCGGTTGAGCGGTCGTTATCGATAACGCATAATAAGCGTTTTGTAGTTCAGCGGCGCTTTCATACATGGCTTATTATAATAGGTATTATATATAACACGGCAGGCAGGCAGGCAATCAGCTGCATTGATGAAGCGGCCAAGCGCGCGCGTGCACACAAGTCGACAGCGTGTAACCGCCAATGTAACAGGCAACCAGAGTCGTACATGACGAAACAGCAAGTAGCTGGCGATGAACGATTGCCGCACAAAATTTACCTTCAAAATGTGGGTTACGACGCGCTAGCCGGCAAACCGGCGACCCACCACCACTACTAAAAACAACACAGAGAAAGAGAGGGAGAGAGCGAGCGCGAGCGCGCGCCATTGAGAGTATGCGCGTTGCTGATAACTCGAGACCGGTTCAACTGCTCGTCATATGGTCAACAATGTACTGTGGAGCGCGCGATGAATTGAAGCAGCAAATAGATACTTTATCAAAACTAAGGCTGAATGTCTGATTGAAGTACTTATTGAAATCGCTAGCCTGAAAGACTTTTTTTTAACTTGATATTAGCTGAACCTCATAAGGTAAAACTAAAGGCTCATCTGTGGAAAGCATCAAATTTGTTTTCCTAGATTGGTACAATCTTTTTTATGTTAGTGTGAAGTTCGATTTTCATATGTTAATTAGTTTGTATTCCGCTGCTGTGTTAATGCCGTGAACAATTTGTCTAGTATAAATTTACTGTTATCGTCAATTTCAAACTAGTATAATTAACCGCATTATAATTTTTAATCTAAAATCATATCAAAAAATTTTGTATATTTCATTTCATCTATATAAACTTTTTTTGGTAGTATGGTAAACAGAAAATTATATAAATCCCGGAAAGTATGCTAGTAAGTTGCCTGAAACAAAAGACTTAAGCAACAAACTTGGGGGGTTACATGGGTTTACGGTTCTCAAAAAATCGATTATTTCTACATATTGCCTAATCAAACACTTCTAAAAGTTTATCCTAAGTTGACCCGAGTTATATTTTCGGAGATACAGCCTTGAGAATGTGTGCACTCAGGGCTAGCTAGGCTAAGTGTGCCGTCTTCAAACGTATTTTTCTAGAGACTGTGGTTTTGAAGTCGGTTAACAAGATTCCTCAAAAACTACTCAACCGATCTTTTTGAAATTTTACACAGGTCTTTGAGATACTACTATTTAAAACTTGGACAAAGAATTTTTTTTTATTACAACTATTTGAAAAAAAAATCTCCCGAAATTTTCATTGTTTTGTAATAATGTGGCAAAAATCCAATTTTCTGTTTTCTTTTCGTCCAAGTCCAAGAGTGACCGGAAATGGCGTCGCAATGGCCGAGTTAAAATTTTTTTTTTTTTTTTCCAAAAATTTCTTTGTTAATAGTGCATGTTTGAAACAATAAAAAATTTTAATAAATTATTTATTTTATATGAGAAAAATTTTTTTGAAAAAATGCTGTTTTTTATCCGAGGAAACCCATTCTTAACAAAAACCCGAGTCTTTTGAGACCAATAGCTTTAGAACGATTGGATAAAATCACTAAAAAGCCTAGTTGAGGTTGGTATTCTAAGGCAGGAATATAGTATGTGGCGAACTCACGGTCATGTCAAAGGCTTCAGCCGATGAAGTGTACTACTACATATACATACATATTTGAGAATATTCTGCGAAAATTAGAATTATTTGTTTAGACTTTTTTTTTTAATTTAGAATAAAGAACTCCCAAAACTTTAAAAGCGTTTTTCTGAAAACGCTATTTTCAAAGTCGGGAAGGAAAATTTCTCCGAAACGGTTGTGCGGATCGACTTAGAATTTCACATGACCTGCTACGCATATGTATTTGTTATCAGAAATCAGATTCTATTCATAACATTTTTTTTTCAGAAAGAACGACTATAGTACCTCAAATTATGTATATGTACATCTTTATCTGAGTTCTTAAAAGAACACGTATCTGGTCACACGGATATTCTCACACACTTTGACTTCATACCGGATTACTTGGATCATGGAGTCGCTAAACCGAACTCTGTCGGCTCCTTCATTGCCCATATACCGACGAACGAGTTATGGGTGGGAAGAAGCTGTTGGAGAAGAGGGGCAGTGAGCTTTTTTACAGATAGGTTAAAGCTTGGGGGATAGGTTGATGGAGGAGTTTATTGTCAGCAGCTCGCCATCAACTCCAGCTTCAGACTTCCTGACTATTGCTGTGTCTTCTAAGGCGAGGTTGCACCAGATCTACTGCTCCGGAGTGCAGTTTCCTTCAGAGAAGTGACCATTCACTCATCAAATAGCAGAGCGGCGATACTAGCAGTGCATTCAAGGCAAGCATCGGGTGTCTTTGTTATAAAACTAGTGTGGATGGCCATAACGGAATCGCAGGAAATTGCAAAGCTGATAAGCTATCAAGAAAATGTAAGCTAGAACCGGTATCAGTAGAAAGGGCGCCGCTTGGTGGAAGCTTTAGACATTTGGAGGCACAGTTCGAGCACAGGAGTTCCTTTCTATGGCTTAGGACTATACATATAGCTGACGACGTGCGATCTTTGATCAAACATACCACCGTATATCTAGTATTTTTTACTAATTAAATATAAGTTCGAACACAAAAATGCAAAAAACCTTGATTTCAAAGTTTTTTATAGCATTCATGGTTTTTGAGATCTTTGCATCGATTTCTTTTGTTTCTCAACCCACTGTGCGCTTAAAACTTGAACAGATCCAGAGAGAATGTGCCCCACAGAGAGCTCACATAAATAAAGTGCATACAAATGCATATCTTTGTATGAATGTATTGCATAATAGAGTGCAAGGAAATGCTAATGGTATAACAGCTGTCAACGTTGACAACAACACACACACACAAATAAATATATATGTACATTCATACAACATTGTAGGAGAGCGATAGTAGAACGCGAGCTATTTTAGATATACATACGTGATAATATCAAAATAGTGAGCGGAACCAGAAACAAATACACTAATGAGAACAAAATTCAACACTATGACTACATACTGACATATCTCAATACATATATATACATTTATCTTGTGACACTTCGTTGCTTTGCTTTTGCTTTGCTCTGTATTCTGATATTGTTTTTATCAACTTTCGTTTTTGTGTATAACTAAATTCTTATTTTCCCTCTATTTTTAATCGACCATATAATATCATACCCCCTTCGGCATACCGTCAAGTAATAAGTAATGTAGGTATGTATGCTTATAGGTAGATATGAACAGTCAAGTATAACAACAAAAGCCGCCTAACGCTAAAAGTCGTTTGATTGCCATTCTGTTAGGCGTTTGGTTGGTTACTCGTTCGTTCTTCGTTCATTTACCTACAGCGCATTCATGAGGATTTTTGTTGTACAGCGCGAATGTGAGTTACTTGGATGTGAGAAAAAAATAGAAGGTAGCTAGCTGTGTCAGTATCCCTTTTTTAGACTTTTTGCACAGTTTTTGCACACTAGTGGCTTGTGCGTTTGTCTGTTTACTATTTTCATGAGAGAATGAATGCCTTTAATACTTATGCTCTTTTATTACTTATACGCTTGAATATGTATACTATATTCAACGTTTGATGCCCCTCTTGTGTGAAAGCATCTATGTAGGTATATATGTGTTAAGCAATTGCTTTTCAATGTTTTTGCTTTACTTCTTCAAATACTGCAAAATGTGTGTATGTATGTGGGCATACACTAGCGCTCAAAATGGTAAGACTTAAAAATAAATTAGTTATTAGTATTAGTAAAATGCAAAAGGGAAGACGATTGATTCGACATACAAGGTCTGTCGCAAAAGAAACAGGACTGTTAAAAAAAACAACAAAAAATTAATATTTTTCAAAAGTTATATTTTGTGCTGCCTGCCTCAAGGTATTGTGGTCGAGCACAACGAATGCGTGACAAAAGGCACTTCATAATACCAAGGTAAAACACAGCATTAATCGTTTGGCCAGGTGGGACGAACTATCGCTGTACAATACCCTCGGAATCGTAAAAACAAATCAGCATTGTCTTTATTTTTGACTTCTGAAGACGACTTTTTTTCGGTGATGGCTCGTCTGGATACTTCCATTCGGCACTTTGATCGAATATTTGTAGTTTATGTCCTTTCTCGACTCCTTAATCAAATCATTACAATGTTGGATTCGTAGCAAATTTGTTCTTCAGTCAATTTGTGCGGAAGAAACTTGGAGCACACCTTCCGTAGACCCAATTTATCTACGAAAATGCGATGAATGGAGTCTTTGGTGATATTTAACTCCATTTCCATGTAACGCAAAGAAGATTTCGGCTCATTCTTAATAAATTCCTGCACTTTTTCAATATTGTTTTGGGTAATCACTGATTTTGGCCGGCCCGACTTCTGATCGTCACAGAGGTCCTCACGACCTTCTTGGGATCGCTTAAACCAATCATGCCCATTACTACGGGATAGGCACTGATCACCATAAACTTTTTTCATCATTTGAAATGTTTCAGTAAACGTTTTCCCAAGTTTAAAAAACTTAAATTTAATATTTGCTCTTTGTTCAAAATGCATTTTACGACCGATGACCAAAAGCTGCTGTTACTTTTTGATCGATAACATCGATTGTAGTTATCCAATTGCCTTAAAATTTTTACGAAATGTCAACAAGAGATCAAACTTTTTATTTCATATACCCACCAATAGGTGACGCCACCAGAAACAGTAATATTTAAAAAGTTCTGTTTCATTTGCGACAGACCTTGTATACTGACGATTTACCTTTGAATTCAAACAATGCCAATTTCCTGATTATTATTAATAACACCATTCTGAGCTTCTCTGGTTGACAAGTTACGTCGCCTCAAAGCCTATAAATTTATACACAAAAATAAAAAAAAGCTCTTCCCAACTCATGAAGAATCTAAGTGGCGAAATACCAAGAGGCAATATTACCAAAAGTGTAAACTTCAGTAGGAAGTTCAAGGCTCGAAAACGTCAGAGGAGATTGGAGGAGGGGTCGGAGGACCACGCACCGAACTCTCCATACCTATGAGAAGTTGCATATTCCAAGTAGAGGTCTTTGATATAAGTCAGTACGTAGGGATAAACCTCCAACATAAATATCGTAATGAACGCATCGTTATACTAAGTGATAGCCAAGCGATCTCGGCGTAGGAGATTTAATCGCTTTTGGTGAAAGAGTATATAGAAACCATTGATCAGATCGTAACCAAGTGCATCTAATTTTTATGCTAGGTCACAGAGGTATAGCCGGAAAAGAACTGGCTGATGAGCTTGACCGCTTCGCAGCATCCACCAACATGGTAGACACTTACATAACATGGGTTTAGCTTCTTGTAGGGATTGCCGCTTCTACGACTTGGAGTCTGCAACTCCAGAACACCTGCTAATTGACTACACAGCAGTCTGTAGGCGCAGAACAAAGGCCCTTGGATCCATGTTTCCAAATAGGGATCACATCGCCTCAATAGCACCTAGCAGTATATTGGAATTTATCAATTTGCTGGGGCTAGGTGAGTCGTTTCGACTTTTGAGGAGGCACAATAGATCTTAAGTCGCGGTGCAATCCTCATTCATGTGTTTAATCTAATCTAACACTGGTCCTTGATGGAGCTTCATCTCCAAAAATTTAATTACATACATCGGTGCGCTGTTGCTGAGATGTTCGAGATTTCTGAGTTTGCAAACCATCAAAAATGTCAAAATTGGGAGTATGCAGATTACAACACTAGTGTTACCAAATCCCGAAATATAAGAGGCAACCTACGTATTTTTTAGAGTCTCCGAGGTCTTTGTTAGGGTATAAAAAATAATATTAAAGTGAAATGATTGGACGCCACTGTGAAATACAATGGGACCTGTCCGACGTCTGTTTGTTTAAATAAATAATAAGACCCAGAAAACAGTGCGCACAGTGTGTGGGTAACAGAATATAATTATATTTACTCAAATTAAGTCGATACGACGAATAGTAAGCCTTGAACAAACCAGAACACATATAAAATAAGTACGGTACAGAGAAGAATAATCAAACGAAACAAACTGACAAAGAAAAAATCAAATAAATCAAATTAAAGTGGAATGAAGAGCGAATAATGGTGGCAATAAACGTACACAAAATGGATTTGCTTTAATGAAACACATACATACATATGTACATACATATATTGCATTACTAACAGGCGCCACTAATCGCAAAAAGCGGATTCACAAAGTAAATTTCTGGCTAGGCAAGGAGCAGATGGGATGGAGGGCTGGGTATATAAATATGTATGTGGTACATGTAGTATGAGTGTATGGTGACCTTAAAGAGGAGAAAAACTCCAGTGAAAGACAAACACTGGTGTTGGCGTTGAAGGAGCTGCGCTTATCGGTGACAATAAGTTGTAAGCAGAGCGAAGTTGTATGTAAGAATCTAGTATGGCTGTGTGTGTGTTCATAGAAACGATTAACGTTTAGGTGGGATGGTGAGGTGGAGACTAGATGGTAGAGTGAATAAGGGGTAAAATTAACGAAACTGAAATATACATATAGACAGAAATAGAAACCTAAACAAGGTATATGTAGATATGTATGTATGAAAAATAGAAATAAAATGTACAGACCGAAAAGAATGATAGCAATAGCGAAAATAACGCAAAATAAAAGCAGAAAGCAAAAAATATATATACAAGTATTATATGTATGCCTGTAATAGTGCTTTCTTAGCGAAACTTTCCGCTTGCTATACATTCTGTACATATGTACATTCAAAAGCACTTCTCAGAGGATTAGTATGCAAACGGCACACTGTCTGTCACAAAGCGCATATGAAGCGTGTGAATGCGCCAACGCTCCACTGGCTAATGACTGCGGAATGAATGTGCGCGATGCTGCTAAACGGCGGCGAAAACAACGCCTCCATTGGCGTTGAACCACACCGCGGTCGGTTGCTCGCGCGACGGCGACGACTAATCGAACAAGCAAGCGACTAACCAGCTAGGCAGGCGGCACCAATGATCCAACTAAAGCAAAATTTATTTAGTTAGCTGATTTGCCGTTACAACACTAGTGAGTGAAGTGAGTGGTCGGTCGGTTAAACGAATAAAGTGCCGACGCGCACCTAAAAGTAACTACACAATGACGATGCACAGTCTACAAATTGTAACAGGGGCTGAGTTATTGGCAGGCAGCTACTCATCTCACCAAATATAAGTTTGCGCAGAAATATCGTTACCAGCTATAATAAATATGTAGCGGTGTGCAATTTGTGTAGGTACATGTATTTGTTTTTACATATATTTTCAGTACACTGTGCGTCAAAACCAAAGACCCACCAGCCGTTAGACTACTTCCTGTGGGGCTACGTCAAGTTTATGGTCTATGCCAAGAAGCTAGCGACGATTGACGAACTTCGTACGAATATCGAACATGAAATTGCAGCAGTATCGAAAATTGGGTTCAGCGTCTGAACTTCTGCAAGCGCGTCCGTAGTGGCCATGCAAAAGAAATCCGAAAATCTTTGGGGAATTAACATTTGCTGTCTAGGAAGGTCACTACTTTCGATTTTCATTAACAGGTCGTTATTTTCACTCCACTCTATAAATCCTTAAATGATCTGTATATAACAAATAAGCCGCCCCCGACTAAGAGCATAACACAAACGGCAAACTAAGCAAACAAGGAGTGAAGTATAACCACGGTTTCGACAAACGATTTGGAAACGTTAAACTTGGGCTGATGGCTGTGGCATTCTGTTATTTTAGTATGCAAGAAGACTCGCGGAGTCCCAAATTTCCGAAATTTATTGAAACAATCGTTACAGTTCTTTAAAAACTTTCAAAATAGGTTCCTTCTGCGTCGATGTAGTGCTGCCAGCGCAATTTCCAAGCAATGAAGGCGTCACGGAAGACATTCTCCGGAATAGATTTGAGAACCGAGGTGCATGCTGCTTGGATCCCCTCTGTCGTCTCAAAATGCTTGGCTTTCATCGGCCTTTTCAGGCAAGGAACAAAAACAAAGTCCGGGGGCCCACATCTGGGCTGTAGGGCGGCTGCGGAAGCGTTGGAATGCCGGCCTCGGTTTGGTAGCTGTTCACAAAAAGGCGGTTTGAGCCGACGCGTTGTCGTGGTACAACTTCCACTCGGCTGCGATGTCTTGTCGGACTCGATTGACCTTTCCTTTAACTCTCTTGAGAATTTCCACGTAAAACTTGGTGTTGACGGTTTTTCCAGGAGGAACAAATCCATGATGGACGATGGCTTTGATGTCAAAAAGGACAATGAGCATCGTTTTCACTTTGGATTTGTTATTTTCCCTTTTTTGAGCGAGGAGACGCCGGCCCTCCCAAAAGGTCTGGTGCCACCAAAACACACCACTCCTTGCTAAAGCAACATCTGGGTAAACCTGCTTGATCATATAATACGTTTTTGTGGCAGATTTACCGAGTTTCACACAGCATTTAATCGAGTACCTCAATTTTTTTTCTACTGAACCGAGCTCAATTTTTTATCTTAGCGTAATTAGGTCCCAAACCTCGGTTCGGTAGAAAAAAATTCTGGTTTCACGATGTGGACTTCTATTTAGTTCTATATTTTGAATACATATGTATTCCTGATATCAAAAGTATAATTTATAGTTTAGATAAGGTTATACTGGTAGGTAAGTACAGGGATTGTCCATAAAGTAATAGGACTGATTTTATCACTTTTTATCGAAATTTGTTTGTCAGAGCAGTTGAGGAGAATTTCTTCGAAACACCTGAATCGATCGACTTGGGATTTATTATTATTTTTATTTAATATTTTTATTGAAAATTAATCAGTAAATGAAATTCCTTAAATAAACATTTATTTATTAAATAAAATGTCTCTAAAAAAAAATGCATACAAACGCATTTTTTCTGCCTTGCAAATGGCTATAACCCCTTCACACTAAGGCCTTTGGGTAAAAAGCACACTCGTACAGTAAAGTCTGTGTGGAAATCGCTAAAAAGCTGATAATTAATGAAAATAAATAAGCAATTGCGTGCTGCTTTTGTAATTGTATTTTTCAATAACACGAGTACGAATACTTAAAATCTTGTTAGTAAAATTCCACACACTTTAAATAAACATAAAAAATTCTCAAATTAATAAATTTTCCCTGCTCGAATTGAGAAAGTATCCAACACTTACCTTACTCAACTGTCAAAGCGGTTAACAGCTGTGCCGCAACCGTACAGTGGTGAAATGCCGTTGTGCCTGCCATTGAACAGGTTCTCAGCATCGTTGTGGAGAGAGAGCAACGCGACAATTGACGAAGATTATATTAAATAATTTTCGTACGAAACAATTTTAAACTGTCCCCACTGTTTTATTGTATTGTGATTTATTGTTGTTTTCAAATGTATGTATGTAGATATTGTTGTTTTTGATTTGCACAGTACTTTCTCCACACTAACAATGCACTTAAGCATACACATACATATGAATGTGTACGCATACTATATGTCTATATGTAGATATGTGAATCGGTTGTTTATTTTCTCTATGAACTTTGGTATTACGAGCTCGTTTTACCGCTCCAAATTGTTAATTTGACACATGCACATTGTGTGGATCACAACAACAGTTAGGATATCATGACATTTCAATAAACTTTACACACACTCCGAAATGTGGGGGGAGGTGCGGTTGGAGCCTTTTTTTAACGTTCACGTATTGCACTGGAAATTGTGTTAATTATTGCAAAACACTGTCCGTATATGTATGTGTAACTGTAATACACGAATTTATGACGATGTGTTTTATGTTGATTCGCTCAGATTTGCTGACTGCCTGGTTGGCTATTCGTAGAGTTCGGTAACTAGCTTTTGTTGTTGCTGACTTTGATGCATTATATTGACAAGTACGTTATTATCTATCGATTCTCAAATACGAATGGCAAATCGTGTAGAATTAAAAGCAATATGTAAGAAAAGAGTAGACAGTAAAGTAACCTTGCGTATATGTATGTATGTATGTATGTAAAAATGCAAGCAGGCACAGTATGTGCGAATGTTGATTATAAGTATGTATGTATCTATGTATGTGCACTAGGGTGGAATGGTTTATTCAGAGCTATGGATATTTCATAAAAAATAATTGCCATTTCAACGAAAGCCCTCTATTGAAATTTAAATTCGTCAAGTGGTAAAGCCTAATTACTTATAACATATTATTCCAAATATGAATCAATAAAGGTTACAACAATTATTTCTTTAAATGGTTAAAGAATCGAATTATCAACAAAAATCATATTTAAGATTAGACATTTTTCATAATTTAATCTAAATTATTACTTTAGACTATTTAAAGGCCAACCAAAAATGTTTCACTTGACACTCCCTTGCAACAACGAATGATAATAAAAGAGTATAAATTATAACGGGTGATCCAAGTGGATGTACTTTTTTCAATACCTGTCAAGCTGTTATGTTATTTTTGTTCAGTTTTGTTTGGCATTTCATCATGGAAAGACTTAATCCTGAACAAAGTTTACAAACCGTTCAACTTTATTGCGAAAAACCCCCGTTCTATAAAGAATGTGTTTCACGCGCTTCGCTCAACTGATGGTCAACATAATCGGCCCACTATTCGCAATACCATCACCCAGCATTCATAATTGGATAATATTCGACCAAACCACGTCCAGCACACAGTGAAGAAAATATAACAGGTAGCTGAGAGTCAACACAAAGACGGTGGAGAGTCGATTCGGCGCTCTTCGGAGCAACTAGGACTGACGTAAGGAACGACTTGGCGCATTTTACGTCGAGATC
The DNA here is from genome assembly GCF_023373825.1 of Bactrocera dorsalis. NCBI lineage: Eukaryota > Metazoa > Arthropoda > Insecta > Diptera > Tephritidae > Bactrocera > Bactrocera dorsalis. Next base: position 44,531,683 of record NC_064306.1, read on the forward strand.
TTAAATTGAAAGCATACAAAATACAGCATGTGCAAAAACTGGAGCCACTCGACCTTCTAAAGCGACATCGCTTCATTCTATAGGCGCTTGAAAAATTCCGACGTTTCCAAACCAAATTTTGTTCAGCGATGAGGCTCATTTCTGGCTCAATGGGTATGTAAACAAGTAAAATTGCTGCATTTGGGATGAAGAGCAGCCTGAAGAGATTCAAGAGCTTCCATTTCACACAGAAACAACAACGGTTTGATGTCCTTTGCGGGTGGAGGAATCATCGGTCCACATTTCTTTAAAAATAATGCCGGTTAGAACGACACCGTCGATTGCGATCATTATTGCGCCATGATAACCGACTATTTGATGCCTGAAATTGCAGCACGTGATCGCCGCGACATTTGGTTTCAACAAAACGGCACTACTTCCCACATATCGCATTAATCAATGGATTTATTGAGCGATTTTTTTCTTTGGGAATATATAAAAACTTACATAATCAATGCGGACAATCGCGCTTCGCTTCAGGTCTTGAATCAAACTACTACGCGTGCCATTCAAAAGAGAGTCATTTCAACGAGTTAATCTTCAAAAAATAAATGCCAAAACATGTTTCGAATGATAACAATCATTCCCCTATTAAAGTTGAAGTTTCGGCGTTTTTTTTAAATAGGGATCCACGAAATGGATCACTCTTTATGTATAGGTCTCCTATGGCTCCGAAAGGCTTAGCTATTTCAACCTTATCAACGAAAAAAGAATTTTCGCATAAAACAAACACGCACTAGATTCGGAATATGAAAAAATCGCACACTCTCAGAAACATACCGCCACTAAATCGCCATTCTCTAAAATATTTTTCTGTGCAGGCATCATAGACTAATTCCTTTGGAAATGGTAAAAAATTAGAGGAATTCAAAGAAGATTGAAACCCATTGCAAACGAAATATAAAATAACAAAAATGATAGGAAAAATAATTTGCGTTCGATCTGGAGACAGAGAGGAAAAGAAGGCGCGTTCTTGAATTTTTAAGCGTTGAAAGGATTTATCTTGATTTATGACAAAACTGCACGTCGTACGTGGTACGTGGATACTGAACCTTAGCCATATTAGATCTTTTAAGAGAACTAGCGAAATAATTTGTATTTGTAAAAGGTTAAGTTAGGTTATGTCAATCTGGCAGGCCAATGAGCCACACATAAACCCATTTTGGTCTTTTACGATACCAGCTGGAATTCAGTTACTAAGTCCATGAGGAGTCATCATCTTTTAGGATGCTTGAGCTTGAACCCGTGGCCTGAGTATCGATACTTCCTCCAGTGTATCATACCGTGGGGATCTCAGGAGCTAATAACGTAGTCTTGCCAATGCAGAACAAGTGCACAAGAGATGCTCCATTGTTTCCCTAGTGCCTTGCTGTAGACATTTCCTGCAGTCTTTTTGATCTGTGTATTTCAAAAAAGTCGTTGAAATGTCAAAATAAGCAAAGAGAAGACACTTTTACCAAATTTCTTATCTTAACTAAACTCTCTATATCATATGTCCAGTTAAAAATCTTAAGCTCGATCTCTCTGAGAGTAGAAATTTTTTGAAGCAGACAAATCCAAAGACGGTTATTTATAGTACTAATTTTCAATACAGAAAACATCGAAATACATACATATAAACATAAAGTTATATTTTCACTTTTATCTAATCTACACTATAGTAAATTTCTCGATATTTCAAATGTCTGTTGGATCTTTTTGTTTTGGAGATGAGCTCAAAGTGAAAGATGCGTCGCCCATTTCTGTCAAATAGTTTCATAATCACATTAAATGTATACGATTAGTTGTAGAGATGCATTTTAATAAATGCACTTGTCTATGTGTATGTGTGTGTGCGATGGCCAATGATGATAATGGAAAACTTTCTCGCTAGAAATTAATTGGCGAAAATGCAGCGACACAATTTGAGGCGAAATGAGGAAAAAACTCAGCAAGCGATACTTTGAACATGAGAAGCGTACGTAAGAAAAACAAAAACAAAAAAAGAAAGAAACTAAAAAAAAAAATAAAACTAAAACGAAAACAAAAACAAAAAAAAATAAAAACTAAAACAAAAACAAAAAATAAATAAAAACAAAAATAGAATAAAAAACAAAAAATAAAAAGAAAACACAAAATAAAACTTAAATACAAAAAAAAATAAAAAACGTTGAAAACTCAAGTGTGGAAAAGACAAAAACCAGATAAGTGCAGAAATCAACTAAACTGCATATTAAAGTGCGGAAATGTAATGGAACACAAAACATAGACGAAGAAGAAGAAGCACCAGCAGCGGCAATACTACCAACAACAGCATACAAACACACACACACACATAAAACACAAATGCAAGGCGATGATAGTCACATAGATGCACAGTTAGTTAGATGCAGACAACATAAATAATAGCGCAAAGTAAAGTGCAAAAAAGATGGAAAAAAACCACACACAACTAGACGCGCGCGGAAATTCGCAATTGCAATTTTGCACAACAACAAAAGCCGGGACCACGAACAACACACACCACACAGTTTGTCGAACTAAACTGAACTGAACTGAGCCAAACTGCGAACGAATGCCGAACTTGGGGAATGCGCCAATGGATGAATGGATTGTTGGACAAACCGACAAACCGACAAGCAGACGGACGGGCAGACAGACCGACACACAAACGCATAGACTGAAAGACGTACGGACGGACGGGCGGGCGGGCGGTTGGATTGGATAGTTGGTTTGTTGGCTGGTCGGTGTGTTTAAGATAAATAGTGGTAAAAGGTAAAAAAGGGGGGCAGAGGGTGGTACTGTTGCCGACTGGCGGCAGGTTGATGCTGCTGAAGGCTGTTCAAAGTGTGATTGCGATGGCTGCTTTTGATAGTGCAACTGCATTGCCGAGGCTGCTGTGCATGGGACACATTATTGGCGATGGCGGTGGTCATCACGGCAACCAAGCAAGCAAGCAAACAAAAAACAGCGGTGAGGTGGAAGCTGCAAAGACAAGGGCTGCCGCTGAACTGAACTGTGCATGAGCATACAAGCCCCACATATACTCACAAACAAACATACATACATATATACATAAATGTAAGCCGCAGATGAGCACCGAAACTTTATCCATCTTGGCTTTTGTTGGTTCCGTCAGAGTAATCTCGCACAAAATAGAAAAAATGTTATTTTACTTGGGATAATATTTAAATTACGAAATACTGTGCAGCGCAGAGTATGGATTTTTGAAGAGCAAGCGTCTAAATGGCAGCCATGTTTTCTTTTCTTTTTTTTTTGTTTTAGTTGTGCTTTCCAATGCATAGCCTACCTCATAGCGCTGCTCCCAATGCGGCCCACAAATTTTCAACGTTTAGTCACTCAGCCATGACATTTTCCCAGAGTTGCAACTTGCAAGTTGCAAGTCGACATCAGAAATGTTGCATGCGTGTTAGCTTTTTTTTTTTTGCGTGTTATAAATCTACGCATTTCGGTACAGGCACACATGTATAAGATGAACTTCCATACATACATACATATGTATGTATATATTTTTGTATATGAAAGTGCGTAGAAACTTGAGGTAGCTTGTTTGTTGCATGCAACATGTATATATAAAAACATGGCCTCTATCTACTACTTGTTGGCGATAGTGCATACCTAATTACATACACAGATATTTTAATGAATTGCGGACTCGTGTGCGAAGCAGAAAATCTATAGTCCATTTAATCAACTAAACGGGATATCTCAGGTGAAAGGTACAGTAGGCAAAATTGAATCATTTCCAAAGAAAAAAAACGTAAATAAATGCAAAAAGCACCTTCTGGACCGAATCAACGCCTGCGATATGCTGCTGAAACCGAACGAACTCGACCCATTTTTGAAGCGGATGATGGCTAGCGACGAAAAATATAACACATACGACAATATCAAACGAAAACGGTTATGGTCGAAGGCCGGTGAATCGTTCCAAACAGTGGCCAAGCCGAGTTTGACGGCCAGAAAGGTTTTGCTGTGTGTTTTGTGGGATTGGAAGGGAATCAATCATCCACTATGAGCTGCTCCCATATAGCCAGACGCTTAATTCTACCATCTACTGCGAACAACTGGACCGCTTGAAGCAGGCGATCGACCATAAGCGTCTAGAATTGGCCAACAGGAAGGGTGTACCAGGTCAATGCCAGACCACAAACTTCGTTGATGACTTGTCAGAAGCTACGGGAGCTCGGAAGGGAGGTTTCATCGCATCCACCATATAGCCCGGACATAGTGCCAAGTGATTACCACGTGTTCCTGTCCATGGCGAAAGTCCTTGTTGCTGTAAAGTTAAACTCAAAAGAAGCTTGGGAAAAGTGGTTGTCCGAGTTCATCGCAAATAAGGAGGGGCGCTTCTACGAGGGGGGTATTATGCAGTTGCCATCTAGATGGAAACAGATTATCGAACGAAACGGCGCAAATTTTAACTAAATCCGATCACTGTAACACTTTTTATAAAGCATTGAATAAAGAGCAAAAAAGCGGAAGGGGCAACCTAATATATGGGAGTTGGGTAATTCGTTGACCAATTTCACATACTTTTGGCATTAAACTAGAGTATATACAATATACTCTATATCAGTAAATTTTGCTGGGAGGTCATACATAATGGCCAATATACATACATGGTATAAAGGCAACCGGAAGTTTGAAAATCTTATATTAGGTATATAAGGGATAGGCATTGCTAAATAAAGTGATCCAATTAGAGGTATTTTTTCAATAGGCTTTTTTGGCAGATCTCGCGTGAGACGTGTCAAGTTGTCGTGTTATTTTTGTTAAGTACTGTCGACCTTCCCAAGCGACTTCGTTTTGCTCAATGGCTCTTGAAAAGTTCCAATAGGATTCAACGTTTTCGAGTCAAATTTTATTCAACGATGAGGCCCCGATGAGTATCTAAACTAGCAAAATTGAGCTGTCATTTTATCCCGAAACAAACAACGGTCGATAACCGACTATTTGATGCCGAAAATTGAATCTCGTGATCGACATTTGATTTCAACAAGACGACGCCACTTCCCACACAGCGCGTCAATCAATGGATTTATTGAGAGAATACTTCGGTGATCAGATACACACCAAAACCGTGTGATATCATAGCGTTACACTTTTGCTGTGGGGATATGTAAAGAATATGTCTAACCGATATAACCATTTTAGGCACAAAGATGCACCATTATTGGCAAATATTATAAAAAAGGATTATCTCCGAGCTTCTATAGTATATTTCATACATTGAACAATATTTTCGATAAAAAAGTTCGCAATAGGAACTGGAGTCCACATAATCTGTATCTAAAGGCTTGAATACATAGGCTGCTATATTTCTATATTTCTGGACTAGGCAACACTAAGTGTTGCCAGGTGCAATCTGACATTTCCATTGGAAAGTTTGACATTTTTTAGCATAACATCACTCAGAACGTTTTGTCATTTAATCGTGAATTGTTTTATTTACAGGGAATTAAAAAATTCATCTCGGCCAAAAAATGGATTTCGTGCGATCATTTTTCACAACTTTCGACGTGGATTATCACGACAAGAGTGCATCGATGAACTAAAATCTTTGTATGGCTATGAAGCACCATCCTATAGCACTGTGAAAAACTGGTACAACGAATTCAATCGTGGCCGACGCTCGCTCAAAGACGAATTCCGTGAAGGTCGTCCAAAAACAGCCGTTGTGCCAGAAAACATCGATGCCGTACGTGAACTGATAATGCAAGACCGTCATGTAACATACCTTCAGATAGAGGCATGCCTATGCATTTCTCCCACCAGCATACATTCGATATTGCATGAACACCTGGCCGTAAAAAAGGTTTGTTCTCGTTGGATCCCGCACAATTTGACAATCGCTCAAAAAAAGGCTAGTGTGGATTGGTGTAAAGAAATGCTGAAAAAATACGATCGCGGCGCTTCAAAAGACGTTTATAAGATCGTCACAGGTGACGAATCATGGATCTATGCGTATGAGCCCGAAACAAAACAGCAATCGACCGTGTGGGTCTTCCAAGACGAGCCAAATCCAACGAAAAAAAAAACATTTTCGTTGATAAATATGCCTATTTTCATTATTAGGCCAGAAATATATATAGCAGCCCTCGTAGTTTATACCCGATTTGGACATTTTATGGCGTGTTATGGACGTGACCATGGGTTTCGAAGTTCCAACGCACCGATGAGTTGGATTCCGGCAGGTTCGAGGCATCTATTGAATTCAATAGGTCTTAAGAGACTATACCTGAATAATAATCGCTCACAAGGTAATGTCAATAGTACGATAAGCTTTTACACTTAAGCGTTCAACGAAGTATGTGTGGGGTCCCATCCTTGTGAAAGCCCTAATGCAAATCCAACCTGTCAACGTGATATGGACCACATTATGATTGTTAACATTTTTATGGCAAGCACGGCAAAAACCACTGCGACATACTGTAGTTTCACCAACGAACAGGCCTTGTGCGCAACAACAACAGCAAGAGCAATTGCAAACGCGAGAAAAATGCAGAATAATGCGTTTAACCGGGAGTAGTAAGCAACGGCTCAACAACGTAGTATACAGAAGATTGCAAATATGATTTTAAGTGAGCGAGAAAGCGAGATGATGAGGAGTTCACTTTGGCGGCGCTATACCTTCATACATATGTATATGTTGTGCTTCCAATGGCATACGCAGGAGTCGCATACTGGAATAGTGGAATTTGAAACCTGGAGACAGCCACTGCCACCACTAGCGAGGTGCAATGAGGGTAGTGTGAGGGGGGAGTGATATGAAGAGCTTAAATATACCGAAACGAGGCGAAGCACGCACTTCAACTAACCAACAAGCGAGTCAGCTGGCCAACCAACTAACACATTTAATGAAAGCGTACGGAGGTTGCAACACAAGCCGGGTGGCAGTCGACCGACATATTCGGCATGTTGTAACCCGGCGGAAGTCAGCAGCCGAACATCGCATACGCCTACACCTGCAAGAGCATCCTTCCATTAGGCCAACACATACGAATGCAGTTTTCTGTACGAAACTGTCGGGACGAGTGGCATGTTGTGTGCTAGTGGGCTCAGGGTATAGGGGTTAGCAGCAAGCAGCAACAACTGTAATGCATTGATGTGAGCGAATCAACATTGCAGCAACCTAAAAACGCAATGAAATGCCAAAACCGAAGTACACAATAAACAAACAAACGAACAAATGTAAGCCGGGCTATTCGTGCCAACGTATTGGACGACGACCCAGGGTTCTCATAATGTTTGTACTTTGGCGCAACCTACAACCACCATCTGGAACGCAATAACCGACACAGTTCGATGAAATGATTGCCAAATTGTGCGCTTGGAGAGCTCACACTCAGGCTGAAAAGTTCGCAACAACATAGGCTTTTTATGTTACGGCATGCAGGATATGGGAAGAGTGGCGTTGTGGGTAAGTTACTTTTTCTTTTAATCCATGGGGTGAGCGAGCAAATCACTGTTAGAGAAAATAGACAAAAACATGGCGAAATAATATATTTATAGGAAGATACTTACAGTTTCAAAAAGTTTGAAAATAAATCTAATTTTAGCAAAATGAATCACTTCAACAAGAACTTACACTAAGGGAAGCGTTGGTAGGAGGGTCGTGACTATCTAAATCAAGGTTCAGTCAAGGATCGTTTGAAGCAATGGACCCTAGAGAAACACCACAAGTATTGGAACACTGGCAACACAGGGCAGGATGGTGGACAATCCAAAAAACTCCAATTTCTGACCATAAGGGTAATATTGTAAAAGTCATCACAGAGCACCTAATCTGAAAATTTCGTCTTCAGAAAATTGAGAAGCTGAATTCGGCGTAACGCTTAGCATGCGTGGAGGATCATCGGACGCTGGAACGGATAAGACGCGGGAACGCATTAGACGGGATATATTTCACGGCAATCAATGCTTCAATTTAAGAGACATTGAACAGTTGGGTGAGATAGAATCAGTTTTTTATGAAATTCACACTATATTGACTTTTTGTGACCATTTCCGGTCGAAGCTCTGACATTTAAGACACTAAAACCTTGAGACGGTTTCGCTAATGGCTTTTATGAAAATAGGTTTTTTTAGATGATCGAAAGCAATACATCTGCGGATTAGGTTAGGTTAAATGGCTGATACCCTAAGGCAGTGGGGGATGACACTTAGACTTCTAAATAAAGCCAAAAAACTAAGATACTTTCTATTTCTTCATTTTTCAACGGGATGTCTAAAAATGTGGTAAGCGAGGTATTTTCGCCTTGATTTGGCTTGACACTCGAAAAGGTAATATTCTGTTCATTATCTTCCAAGCAACTCATGCAATTGGCATCCGGTAAAAGTTTCAATCTTACCATATGAATGGTGACCGGGACCAGTTTAAACTTCTATAAGTATTGAAAGGTGATCTTTGCTGTGGGCGAGGAGCTCTTTAGAGCTCTCACGATTTACCCTAGGCCAGAAGGACCTTACATTTTGCACCTTGAATTCTTGAAATCCAATTATCTAGAAGTGAACCGCAAGACGCCAGCGTAGCTCTTACCAGTTCCTATTATGCAGCTGGTGACACTATAGTATGTGACCTAGCGAGCTCATGATCCTTGCACTTTTCTGCAATTTCGCTGTAGCCAAAGACCCAAACCAGCTTAATAATGATGTATTCGATGTTAAATAAGTAGTTCAACCAAGAAAAATTAAATTCGGGGAAATTGAAAAAGTTACAGCTGTTCAAAAGTAGTGAAACTAATGAAAAAATTCGTTATATTTTGAAATTTTTGTATAAAAAAGGCAAGGCACGCAAGCCAACAACGAAATTTGTGAAGTTCACGAAGACGATGAAGTATCTATTTGTGTAGCAAAACAATGGTGCGCTCGCTTCCGTTCTGGAAACATCGATGTGAAAGGTGCATCTCGCTCTGGTCGACCTATCGGTGAAAAAGTCGATGAAATTATGGAAAAAATTTACCAAGACCGTCACATAAGCAGCCATGATATCGCTAAGGAACTTAACATTCATCATCAAACGGTTTTGAACCATTTAAAAAAGTCTGACTACAAACAGAAGCTCGATGTTTGGGTACCATATGAATTGTTGATGGCGAGAATAAACATCTGCGATACTTTGATGAAACGAAATAAAATCGAACCATTTCTGAAGCGAATGGTAACAGGAGACGAAAAGTGGATCAAATACGACAATAACGTGCGAAAAAGATCATGGTCCAAGCGTGGTGAAGCTCAACAAATGATCGCAAAGCCAGGATTGACGCCTCGAAAGGTTATGTTGAGTGTTTGATGGGATTGGAAAGGAATCATCCACTATGAGCTGCTTCCGCCTGATCGAATGATTGATTCTACGTTTTACTGTCAACAACTGATGAGATTGAAGCAAGCTATCGAAAAAAAACGGCCAGAACTGATCAACAGAAAGGGCTTCGTCTTCCATCAGGACAACGCTAGACCACACACATCTTTGATGGCTCGGCAAAAACTGGGAGAGCTTGGCTGGGAAGTTTTGATGCATCCACCATATAGCTCTGACCTTGCACCATCGGACTACCATTTGTTTCGGTCAATGCAGAACTCTCTTAATGGAGTAAAGTTGACTTCAAGAGAAGCCTGTGAAAATTACTTATCGCAGTTTTTTGCCGAGAAACCAGAAAATTTTTACACTAATGGAATAATGTCTCTAGCGGAAAAATGGCAAAAAGTGGTCGACCAAAATGCTACATACATATTTGGTTCATTAAAGTTCATTATAAATATAAAAAAAAAGTTGAAGTTTGATTAGAAATACGAAAATACTTTTTAGACTACATAATATAATTCGCTTTCACTGTGGTAGCACCCTTATAATAAACTTTTATACAGCATTACAAGATTGTGCAAAGTTTTTGATATTAAAAAGAGGTTTTTATATACTTATATTGTTCATTGGCACAGGAAGAAACGAAGATAATTAGTATATGTAAATATATATTCGGAATAGAAATAAAACCCAAAGCTAAGGACAACTTCCTGTTTGAGAAATTATGGCATATACGCTATTATCTTTGTAAGCATATATATGTATATAGGTAAGCATGTATATGTGTTTGAATGCATCTTATGAAAAAATAGAAACTGTTAAACCCCAAGAGCTTTAGATTTTATTAGTGACTTTTTTCAATATAACTCATACCTCTGTATATGGATATCTAGAGTATTCTTCTATATATATGCACATACATACATATATGTGTAAAAGTTTACATTTCTCTTGTTGGTAAGGCGTAAGAAGTTTCCGTTAAAATGAATTTTCATATAATGCTGGAGAGTGCAATATAATACATAAGAACTCTTGTATACAAAAGAGCACATACACATATGTACAGGGCCTGTAGAAATATGTGTCGGTAGTTTTTTAAAAACGGTATTCAAATCCCAAGTATATATTACTGGATAATTAACATCCGGTCATCATCGGTTTTAAATCCCGCTAAAGACAATACAAAATAGTACTTTGAATAGGATGTGGTGAGCTAGGATCATAGGGCAGCCTTACTGAAGTACCTAACATAGCATATGTTAATTCTAACTAGCTTTGTTGAACCTACAAAATTATGAAACGAAAATTTACCAAAAATTTCCTGCAGGATTTGTAAGGCATACTACAGACATACATATGTACAAGTTCTTATGTATAAAAGTTTTGTAATCAAGCATGGAAAGCTTTTCGTGACAGCCCTTATTTGTTTGGCGTAAGATAACATTTTTCACCATTTTTGTCTTTCCTCATATTCTATAAATACACAATTTTCAAGGCGCCACTGGCATACATGTGAATACCGCAGAGGAATGCATGTAAAACTATGAAATTGGCCAATGTTTTAAAGCAAAGAGACCTTGGTATCACTATTAAATGGAATTACATATATTTAAATATATTTATCTATAATCTAAATTTATATGTACTTACATTATAAAATATTAGCATTAGAATTTCTGTCAAGTGATAGCAAACTTACCTGAAAAGAGAGAAATAATTATTTATAACAAGGAAAAACGTTAACTTCGGTTGCACCTAAGCTAAATACCCTTCACCGGTGCATTTCTGTTAGTAACTATGTGTTAAGTGTGTATGGAAGCTCTATGTTATAGTAATCTGTTTTGAACAAGTTTTTTAGAGATTACATTGTTGCCTTAAAAATAATCTATACCAAATTTCGTGAATATATCTTGTTAAATATAAAAGTTTTCCATACAAGAACTTGATTTTAAACGTTTAGTTTGTATGGCAGCTATATGCTATAGTAGTCCGATCTGAAAAATTTTTTCGGAGAATATATTACTACCTTAAGCAGTAATCCATGCTAAATTTCATGAAGATACATTGTCAAATGCCAAAGTTTTCCATACAAAAACTTGATTCCGATCATTCAGTTTGTATGGCAGCTATATGCTATAGTTAACCAATCTGAACAATTTCTTCCGAGATTACATTGTTGTCTTAGAAAATAAGCTATACCAAATTTCGTGAATATATCTTGTCAAATGCAAAAGTTTTCCACACAAACAGTTGATTCTGATCGTTCAGTTTATATGGCAGCTATGCCGTAGTGGTCCAATATCGGCAGATCCGCAAAATGAGCAGTTACTTGAAGAGAAAATGACGTTTGCAAAATTTCAAAACGATGTCTTAAAAACAGACAGAGGGGCAGACGGACGGACGGACAGACAGACAGACGGACATGACTAATACGACTCAGCTCGACATACAGATCATTTATATTTATACTTTATAGAGTCTCCGACGCTTCCTTCTGGGTGTTACAAACTTCGTGACGAGCTTAATATACTCTGTTCAGGGTATAATAATACGAAAATATTAAGTATCTATGAATACAAGTATAAAGAAGAGCTTGATTCAATTCCAATTTTTGATAATTACAGGCTTATAATAATTTTCAAGGTGTTGATCATATGACACCATTTTCTTCAAATAAACTTTGACTAAAACGACATACGGATATGTTTTGAAGACTATCTCTTTCAGACATATGTACATAGGCCGCGGATACGTCTCAGATGGTCCGCCCGTTGGAGTTCAATGTTACTCGTTCGAGCATTATAAATGGTCCGCCCGTTGGAGTTCAATGTTACTCGTTCGAGCATTATAACTGACACGCGTGATGTTTTGCTCCAAAGCCATGAATCGAAACGAAATTGTCCGCACAGACTTAAAACTTTTTCACATCCCCACAGAAAAAAGTCTAACGGAGTGATATCACACGATCTTGGTGGCCAATCGACCAGCCCAAAACGTGAAATTATCTGCTCGCGCCCAAGAGTTCTCTCAATAAATCCATTAATTGATGCGATGTGTGGGAAGTGGCGCCGTATTGTTGAAACTAAATGTTGCCGAGATCACGATCTGAACGTCCGGCATCAAAGAGTCAGACATGGCGGGATAAGGGTCGCCATTGACGGTTACGTTCTCACCGGCATAATTTTTGAAGAAATATGGACCGATGATTCCACCGGTCCACAAACCACACTAAGCCGTTGTTTTTCTGGATGAAATGTCTGCTCTTGAATATCTTCAGGTTGCTCGTCGTCCCAAATTTTGGATGTTTACATACCTATTGATCCAGAAATGGGTCTCATACCTAAAAAAAATGTTCTCGAAAACGAAAGCAGAACTAATGGCGCTGTTGTTGATTATCAATATCCTTTATTCAGGTCTGCAGCTCGAATTACTTTTTCCAGGAGTAAATTGAAGAAGTCGCAAGATACGAAGTCGCCTTTTTTGAAGCCTAGTTTGATATCGAACGGCTCGTAGAGGTCCTTATCCCTTATCGATCCTAACGAAGCTTTTGATCTGGCAGGCACAGCATCAGTTTACACAGACGTATTAATTTTGCGGGGATACCAAATTCAGACATAGTAATATCTTTTGTAAGATCAAAATCAAGCAAAATATTAAATTAAAAAAAAAACTCTGAATTATTCATGGACCTTTATAAAAAAACTCTACAGCTCTTAAGGTCTTGAAGGTTCAAATAGTTACAAAACAAATATGTACAGAGTCAGCATAAAGAAACTTTTCCAAATGAGATTTTGAGACCACATGCGGTCCCTATTTCACCGATCTTCTGTTAATTTGATACAGGTCCTTTACATCTCTAGAAGTTATAAATGATGGATTACGAGCATTGCCGATAGCTCACAGACTATTTTCAATGCCGTCGTTGCTGACGAAATATGATCCTCTAACGAGTAATTTCATCGCCATTCAAATTTTCACTCGAAAATTACCATACCAGGCTTATTTTAATTTCATGCAGAAATAAAAGTTGTAGACAACAAATACAACGAAAAAAAATCAGAATGTCTTATGGAAAGGAGAAAAAATTAAATAAACAGGTTTGATTAGTTTTACCATTTGCCATTCTGGGGACAAACGTCAGCGCCAATCGATCGGCGCATGTTCGTCGACTGCTGATCGTGTTAAATATGCTTGCAGACTTTCGCAAACTGTACGTAACACACACAAAAGCATACAGGCTGAAACGCTGAAACACTGAACCCCAAACTGAAGCAACGAAGAGAACAAGCGTAAAAGTAAAAGCAACTCGTATAATGCATTTCACGAAAAGTCAATGACTACCCAACGCCAACTGGCTGCTTAAGGCAGTCAATGCTCGGGTTCAACTTAGCTAAACATTTGTCAGGACCGTAATGTGTGTCCTAAGGCTAAGTGGCTGACACAGTGTGCGCGCTACCCGATTTCTTTTCGTTACACCACTTTTGTGCGAGTATCCAACATGCAATAACATGCGTGAAAGACCATTACATTTCGGCGTCAGGCTATAAATTACAGTCGCATAGGATTTATTTTATCAAGGGCGTATCGATAAGGGGGGTCAATGCATAAATCATTGTTGGTAATTATTATTTAGTATTAATATGCAGTTATGTTGATTGTTATAATTTAAAAAAGAAAAATCATGAAAGTGTTTAAAAATTCAGAAACTTAGAGACACATCACAGACCCCTGCCGGCAAATATCACAACATCATCACATATCTACACATATGTACAACTAACATCACTTGCACCATCAGCAAACTAGCCGACAACCGATCGCGTAGCTAATCATGTGTTTGTGAGCAATGCTTAGCCGTTGATCGTTAAAGCGATCGCAACGTGGCTTATTACACAATTCAACACCAATAATTGTTGCAGACAGTAGTGGCAAGATGTTGCCAGTATACAGACATACATACATATGTATCTATACCACATATCACATGCAGTTGTTTTTAGTTACAAAACTTTTTCAGTTAGATGGCAGCTACAAATAGTAATTGCTGATGTGTTACGTACTCATGTACGTATGAGAAGAAAAGGGGGTAGACCGAAGTTATAGGAAAGCCAAAACATGAGAAAATGTATGAAATAAAGCCAAGTTTAGTGATATCCTAGCAAGGAGGCGTTACGGCAAAACTAATCATTAGCAAAGTTTCACAACAATTTTACACTTCTCATGCCATTTAAGTACCAAAGCTACCGTACTTCGATTCTTCTTCTTACGCGGTTATAGCCTTACAACAGTACGCCAGTCGTTCTGCCTTTTCGCTGTTTGGGGTCAATTGGAGATTCCAAGTGTAGCTAGGTTCTTTTCCACCTGGTCTTTCCAACGGAGTGGAGGTCTTTCTCTTCCTCTGCTTCTTCCGGCGGGTACTGCGTCGAATACTTTTAGATCTGGAGCGTTCTTATCCATTCGGACGACATGATCTAGCCTGCTTAGCCGCTTCCTCTTAATTCGCTGAACTATATCAATGTCGTAGAGCCTACGCTCCATCGACAGCGGTATTCGCCGTTGCCAATGCGTAAAAGACCATAAATCTTCCGCAGAACCTTTCCCTCGAAAACTCGTAGCGTTGACTCATCAAATGTTGTCATCATCCACGCCTCTGCACAATATAGCGGGACGGGAATGATGTGTGACTTGTAGAGTTTGCTCTTCGTTCGTCGAGAGTGACTTTTCTTCTCAATTAGTTCGAAATAGCACCTGTTGGCAAGAGTTATTTTGCCATACTTCCATTAGCGTTATTATAATTTTGGAAAATCGGTCCATAGCTGTGATTCTTCAAAAAGTAAGAGCACAGCGCCAGCTATGTATTGGGTAAACAGTTTACATATATCGAAATACTATAAAAAATAATATGACACTATCCCAACTTTTGCTAAATCTTCTTGAATGAAAAGCAAGATCTTATGCGCAAGAAAGGTAATTGACGAAAAATATTTCCTTTGCAACAACTTTCCACGGAAAGGTTCTAGTATTGCTGAACAAAGTTCGCTTTGAATCTTTCCATATTCCATATAAAAATCCTTTCACCCTAACTGACATTATAAACATATCAGAAATATAAACAATTCGCAGTTCAATTCCTCTTAGATAGGTGATTCAAGTGCTGACTCAGCAATGAACCTCGCTGCTGGCACCATAACAGCTTAGCATCTGGACTATTCTCTCTTTCTAGCAACTTCCTTTGCATACTATGTACTTCTGCCGTTGGTAAGAGAATACTTGGCGATAGGTGTAAAACGCTAGTGGTAGAGGTTCTCTGAAAACAAAACTTAGCAGGGAAAAAATGCGTTGATTGGAGAAGTGGCTGCTACAGTTCACAGCGGTTGTAGTGCTACTGCTAAATTCTCTTTGCAAATTAGGAGCTACAGTCCATCAAGACTCAAACTCCAAAAGTGTTAAAACCGGTCAACACTATGGAAGAGGAAGCTTTGCTAAGTGTTTCGGGGGATGCCAAAGGTGGTATATCGGCGATAAAGACAAAACCCAGTAAGGAGGCATTGAAAACAAATGCGACTTACAAAGCAGTGGTGAAAATAGATGAAAGATTCAGCTTCAAGTCCAATCGGACGAGGTAGGAAGGGCAAAACTTGAATTGGGCTACGGCAAAAATACAGGAAGGCCGAGGTTTACTAAGCAATGTGGCCGCAATTTACATCCACTGACCCGAGTTTCGCAAACCGAATTGAGAAAGGAATGAAAATCCATTAAAGGCTCAACTGCAAGTCCAATCGGACGAAGGAGGAAGAGGAAAGGTTAACTTGGGCTACGATAAAAATAAAGGAAGGCGTACTATAAAATGTAAAATTCACATCCACCGATTCGAGATTCGTAAACCGAATCAAGAAAGGAATGAAAATCCATGAGAGGTTCAGCTGTAAGTCCAATCAAACGAAGAAAAAAGAGGGAAATGTTGGCTTGGGCTACGGCAAAAATGGAGGTAGGCCGAGCATACTATGCAACGCGACAGCAATTCAATCCGAGATTGGCAAACGAAGGAATGACAACTCCGAAACAACCGAAGAAAAAAGATGACGCTGGAATGCCAACGGCAGACTCGATCGAGAGAACCCCACACCGTTCAGGGCGGCAACGACTGCCAGGGAGATAGCCAAGAGGCATTTAATCGTGGCACCTATTGAACGTAGCAACCCTCTTTTACAAATTACGGAGAAGAAGTGGAAAGCGGTAGAGCTGAAACTGCTCGTTGCGCTCTTCGCAAAACATAATGGGAACACGAGCACGCCTATGACAACTTAAGATGACGCGGGCTGACTCAATGGGGTCAGAATACTAAAATAATAGAACAACCCTTCATTGCTAGGGGTAAATATTATGGTTGCGAAGCTGCAATGCTTCTAGGAGGCTGCTCTTCTGGAAATAGTGCACCATAGTTGCATTCCGTTCGAAGCCTGTAACTGAAAAAAACTATTTGAGATATCGAATTAGAGTTTTTACATGTTATTTTTTCCATATTCCTTTCGCGTCTTCAGAGAGATATAAAATATTTATATTTTCAGATGACAATTTCCGTACTCAAATTTAACACTATGAGTCATTAGAGCAGACAAAAAGCAGATGTGGTATAACCTAAAATGTTGAATGCCAAAAGAGGCTGGCAGAACTCATAAGTTCGCTGATTTAACGTGAAGGTACACGCGAATTACGCTTAAATGTTACGGGTCTGGAAACAGAAAACTACTATGAAAGAATCTTGGCAGTTGCTTTGTCAAAAAAGTTTACCAGAAAGCCTATTACTTGCATTTTTGAGAAAATATTTAGTACGAGGATAGAAGTTGATGCTTCCGATTTCAGATTTCGAGACTTACTTTTGCAAGTAGTGTAATTAATGACGTTTTAGAATCAATCCTAAGGATCACTTGGAGAAATATGTATATATTTTAGAAGTTTTGCTAACTTTGGAATACACCTTATTTGTGCATAATCTACGTAAATGGTACCCCTATATGCGTTTATAGCAAATACAAATGACGAACGATTAAACGGCATATAAATGAATACAATGGGCGCGTAGTTAGTATGTAAGGTATACATATTAATGCCTATATAAGCACATTTATACATATGCATGCTATAAAGTAGATCTGCAAACCGAAGTTTTTCATGGCAGCGTGCGATGTTGGCAAAGAGTGGTCAATACGTGAGCCAGTCAAGAGCGCGTCGATCGATCCGCCACTGCATAATCAAAGCATGTATATATACTTAAATGTATGCTATCCATATATATATTTATATGTACATATATACATACATATGTATGTATATTTCTTTACATCACTGCAGACACACAGACTATGTCTGCGCCTGGAAAGGTAGCCAATGCCCCTCTAACAATAAGCACTAGAGCTATTTTGCTATTTCGTTTTATCATTTGCTGCCTTTTCTGGTTTTTAGTTCGTTGAACTTTGTTGAGAATTTGAACTCAATAAATGCAATTAAAGCAACAATAGCAAAATGTGATATTACTTGCATAGTCTGGGGCCATTGCAATGCAATAATTTACGTTCGTTGTGCGACGAATGCTGTTCGTGTGATCTCGATCGTGCCATTATTACGGGATCAATGCGGATTACTTTTTATTAGCTATTATTTGTGTAGGTGGCGATTTGATTGTTTATTAATAAATTTTTAATGGATGAGTCGTAAAAATATACTAAAATATTTTCTTTTTCAAAACTTTTTAATATAAAGGCTGAACACTAATTTTTATAGCCTGGGCAGGGTATATTAAGTTCGCCACGAAGTTTTAAATATTCAGAAGGAAAGTTCGGAAACTCTATAAAATATATATACGAATCGATTCAAACTACCCGTTCAAAATCAAGTATTTTTTTTGGAAAAGTTTTTTTTTGACAAGATATCTTGTCGAAATTTGACTTGGATTACTGTCCAAGGCAACGCTACAATGCAATATTGCACATAGCTGCCATACGAACTATCCAATTTGTATAGTTCCTTTAAGAAATGCAACTGTAAGGCTTACGGGTATAGCTTCGGTGCAAATGAGTTTAAAATTTTAACAAAGTTCCTATTGTATTCTGGAAGGTTAGTCAATTAGAATAGCAGTCAAAACAGAACTCCAGATAACATACGACGAAAGAGAATGATCCCTTATCAATAAACCGGCTTAACTGTTTTCATCATAAGTCTAAATTTGTACAGGGCGTGTCAGTTTCTACTACAAAAATATTCACGATGTCAAATGCCGAGAAAAGATGACATCCCACACAGATCTCCAAACTTCACCTGCCATGACTTCTTTTTGTTGAGCTATGGTAATGAACAAAGGGCTAGTCAAATTTTTGATTTTTCACAAAATGGCAGCTTCCCAAAAAAAAAAAACAAAGAAAAAGTTGTAAAAAAAGTAGAGTGTGGCATAAAAAAATCGAAATTATTAGAAACAATTCCTTGATTGAAGATGTTGATTGGGAGAAATCGAGCACAAGCAGTCAGTTTTTATACGAATGATTCGAAACTAGGAGGAAGAGGGCTGAAACCTATCGGTAGTTTTAACTTCAGCGAAGCAGAACCCATAGCTGAAACTGGCCGTGCCTACAAATATGTGATAGACTCAAGGCGCTTATTACAATTTTAAGGGTTTTATGAGGCGTTATCACGTCGGATCGGCGTCTCATGCAATCCAAGTGAAACTTAGGATTGACTTCTTTACCTAACCCAACTAAACTTTTCCTGACAAATATATCTCAGAAAGATCTTGTTTAAATTTCCATCGGTCCATCCGTTCCGGAAATATTTTCCTCACTGATTCTGAACACATTCACCACTAGCGGTAGAAATATAGGCTTCTCAAAATGCTTCTCTAATAGCAAGCCTTTCAGCCTTAATAATTGCCTTAATACTTGAAAAAAAAATTAAATATTCGAGAAAAGCTGCTTCAAATCTTTTTTTCTTTGAGGAAACTTAGTTTCGAATCATTGTCCCGCTCTTTTGACATTTCTCTTCAGTAAGGTTTGCCATTTCATCATGGAAAGTTATACTATCCCACAACGATTCGAAGTTATTAAAATTGACTACCGAAATTCGAAGTCAGTGGCCTCAACTTTAAGAGCGCTATGTCCAATTTATGGTCGACATAATCCTATCCTGCCAGATCAACAATTGAGCGTCTAGTGTCTAGAACAAAATGTTCCCGTTTCAGTGGGACAAAGATGTGTCCTTAGTGTCGAGAATATTGCTGCGCAGATCAGTCTCTCTCACTTCGTTCTAAAGCGTTGAGCATCTCTGTGACGTCGTTGTGGCGAATTTTGAGAAAAAGATCTTGGCCTACATCTTTACAAGATCAAATTGACGTAAGAACTGAAACCGCTTGACCACCAGAATCGTCGCATGTTCGTTAATTGGGCTGAGCAACAACTTGTAAATGATCCGGAAAAATCATGAGGCTCAATTCTGTCTGAAAGGCTTCGTCAATAAGCAAAATATGCGTTATTGGTCAGGCAGCACTCCACACGTACTACATGAGTCACCATTGCATCAGAAAAATTACGGTTTGATGCGATTTATGGGCTGGGCGCGTTATTGGCTTGTACTTCTGCCGTGATGATCAAGACAGGCACGTTACTGTGAATGGGAATCGGTACCGCTCAATGATAACCGAATATTTTTGGTCCGAATTGGTTGATATGAACTTGGAGAATGTGTGGTTCCACCAGAACGGCGCCATAAGCCACACAGCGAATGTCACAATCGACTTATTGCAAACCAAGTTTGGTGAACGTTTTATCACACGAAATTGCCCAGTCAATTGACCGCCTCGGTCGTGTGTTTTGACGCCGTTAGACTATTTTCTGTGTGTCAAGTCTATGGTATATGTTAACAAGCCAGCAACGATTGATGAACTTCGTACGAATATCGAACGAGAAATTGCAGCAGTATCGGCCGATTCAAGCCGTCGATAATTTGGTTCAGCGTCTGGACTTCTGTGCAAAAGTGCCCGATGGTAGCCATGAAATCGAGTTCCATACATAATGACATCTACTTTGACAAGAGCGCTTTTATTGAAAACTCCGTTGGTAACATCAAACATTGCCAATTTTGTGTTAAGTTGAACACATGAGCATTGGTCTCCACTACGATTACTAAGCCATAAGGATCATGTACTTACAAGTTCTTCATTAACTAAAGTGATAATTTAACGCCTGTTGATAGGTGAAAAGATCGAAATAGGTAGCAATAAAACATTGCACCAACTCGTAAAGTTCAGCGCAGCTAAAAGGTAAAGTTGGACAAGTTGAAAGGAATCAGACCAAATGTAAATGGTTACCATAGGCAGTTCGAGATGTAGTGTTCGTAGGCCTCGTGTAAATATGAATGAAGTTGTGTGGCAACATTTGTATGCGTTCGCAACTACTCATGCATATAAACGAAGCAACGAGTGCACTGAAATGGAATGAAATGTAGCGCACATACATATTTATATGTATGTATGTATGTATAGATGTATGTAGATATATATATATTTGCGCAATATTCAATCTGTTGCAGGTTGCAGGTGCCGACGAAAATCCAACAAAGCGAACGTACAACAATAACATCGAGGACCACCATTTGATGTTGGTGGTGGAGCCGATGAGTGGAACGCGAAAGGCTGAGCATACGAAATATGCAGATGAATATGAATTGCATGTAAGTAGAAATGAAACAGTACCATCGATAGCGTCAAAATAGTCACGAAACACAACCAACAGCCAACAGCCATCAACAACCAAAAACAACAACTACTTATAACTAACAACAACAACAACAACATTAGCAGCTAGAGGAGCTTGCAAGAGCAACGTAACAATAATATAGTTACATATCTAGATGTATGTGTATGTATGTGTGTGTACAGTTAATGCAATGACCAAAAGCTTCCGCCAACGACGTGGCAACAACAAAGCACGCCAATGATTGCACTTGAGCCTGAGCAATAATCGAAGTAATGCAACACAGCCCAGCGACGCCGACGACTATAACTATACAAACGACAACAACAACAGCGACGACGACAACGACGATGACGTTGACGCAGCGGGCAGTGCAATCTCTGGCCCCAACTGCCACCATAATAATACTAGGTACTCGTAGTAGGTAGTAAGTATCACAGTGGGCAATATGGTGAATGCAATTGTTGTTGCTTATATGTTGTTATTGTATAGCTGTCGTGTCGGATTTGTTGTTAGCTGTTTGTGTGCAACATTCGACTCGCTCACACTCATACTTGCAGCCAAATGCCAAAAATTCTAAATTTCAAATACATACTCGTCCGTCCACTCGAAGGTGCGTGCGTCCTATAAAAGTACATATGCTTGCATACACCCTGTATACATACATACATACATATGTATGTATTCAGCTAGCATATGTATGTGTTTGTGTGTATGGAATGCGCTTGCATGACAACAACTTCAGCGCCTCCCAACTGTACCAAAACGCGCTGCAACGCTATTCAGCCAGGGACCTAAAAGCCTAACCCAAACGGGCTAACAAGCACCCGGCCAGGCCAGGCCACCTATTTTGTGGCAGCTCCGATGCTGAGTTTATGTGTATCTAAGTTAAAATGTGCAGAAATCTAAGCTCAGTGCAAAAACAACAATAAACAACATACATACACACATTCATGCACACATATAAATTATGTATACCTTGCGCTTGGACGGGGCGAACGAAAATTTCATTGCATCAGAAAATTATAGCAAGGTTCTGGAGATTAGAAAAAATGCACGCAGAGTACATTAATATTAATATTGAATATTGAAAGGTTTGCTTTCAGGTATATAATAAGTGTACGAAGGAGTTAATGTCATATGAAAAATATAATAAACAAGAAAAAACGTTAGCTTCGGCTAACACGACACTATAACACCTTTCACAGGTGCATTTCGCAAAGGGTAAGTAAAGACCTTTATCTTCATATTGATCGTTTAGTTTGTATGGCAGCTATATGCTTTAGTGGTCGGATCGAATGATCGAATATTGCAGTCTTGCTTTGGATAATAATTCATGCTAAATTTCATCAAGATATTTTACAAATAGAAGAGTGAGTTTTTTATACAGGGGATTGATTGTGATCGTTCAGTTTGTATGACAACTATACTTCATTCGCGTACGAAACACAAACGAAGATGGTCAAATCGAGCTGGGTCGATCATTATCACGATGACCAATTATTATACATAATTTAACGAGTATCCGACGTTTTCTTTGGGTGTTACAAACTTCGTTGCAAACTTAATACCATGTTTAGGATGTAATACTCGTATATTAGGTTGTCAAATAACTCCCTTCCGCCTTTTTGCTCTTTTTCAATGTTTTATAAAAAGTGTTACAGTGATCGGATTTTGTTCAAATATCCACCAATTCGGTCGTTAATTTAGACGGCAACTTCAGAATACCCCCCTTGTAGAAGCCCCCGTCCTTATTTGCGAAGAACTGGGACAGCCACTTTTCACAAGCCTCTTTTGAGTTCAACTTTACACCAACAAGGGCGTTCGCCATGGACAGGAACAGGTGGTAATCACTTGGCGCTATATCCGGGCTATATGGTGGATGCGATAAAACCTCCCATCAGAGCTCCCGTAGCTTCTGACGAGTCATCAACGAAGTGTGTGGTCTGGCGTTGTCCTGGTGGAACACTACTCCCTTCCTGTTGGCCAATTCTGGACGCTTCTGGTCGATCGCCTGCTTCAAGCGCTCCAGTTGTTCGCAGTAGATGGTAGAATTAAGCCTCTGGCCATATGGGAGCAGCTCATAGTGCATGATTCCCTTCCAATCCCACCAAACACACAGCAAAACCTTCCTGGCTGTCAATCCCGGCTTGGCCACTGTTTGGAACGATTCACCGGCCTCCGACCACGACCGTTTTCGCTTGATATTGTCGTATGTGATCCATTTTTCGTCGCCAGTCACCATCCGCTTCAAAAATGGGTCGAGTTCGTTCCGTTTCAGCAGCAGCTTTTTTTGCGTCAAATCATGCGGCACCCAAACATCCAGCTTTTTTGTGTATACAGCCTTCTGCAGATGGTTTAAAGTGGTTTGGTGACTAACTCCCATTTTCTGGGCGATGTCATGAGATACCACATGCCGTCACAGGTCTTCCGCCGGGTGGCTTATCCATGGTGTCGTTTTCACCCACTCTGAATAGTCGAAGCCATTCCTCCGCAGATCGAAGTGATAGAGTACCATCCCCCAAATCACCATTAATCTCACTGAACGTTTCTCTAGCGAATTTCGACGTTAGTGAACACTATGTTTACACGTCTATAACTGTTGGACGCAATATCCAAATTAATCATGCATAGCGTCGTTTTGTAGGTTATGTCAAGACCTTTCAAACGATGTATAGTATTACAAGCTCTGTAACGCTTTATACATAGCCTCGAATTTCAAAAAACAAAAAGGCGGAAGGGAGATATTTGACAACCAATATCAGGTGGGTCTCAAATTTTGTCTCATTTCTATGAGAGCGAGCCACCAAATTTGATTGAATATCTCTTGTAATTAAAAACAACATGTTGTAACAAGCCCCGACCTGATCATAAATCCATATGATTTTTTTTTAGACCTCACCTTCAAAAAGCGCGGGTCTCATTACTTTTTGGATAACATTCTTTTTCATTGCTTTTTGAAGGAAAAATACAGTTGAAGCACAATATTGGCTTGATGACGAGTTTCCGGACACTATCCCCAGAAAATCAACCATCAAGGATTGGTAAGCTAAGTTTAGACTTGATGAAATGAGCACCGAGAACGGTGAACACGGTGGACACCCAAAATAAGTTGTTACAACAGACGAAAACATCAAAAAAGTTCACAAAATAATTTTGGATGACCGTAAAGTGAATTTGTTCGAGATAGCAGCCACTCTAAAGATATCAACTGAACGTGTAAATTATATCATGCAGGAATTTTGCTGCGCAAAGTGGGTGCCGCGCGAGCGCAATGATGAGTTGTTAATTCGGAGCTGTGTGTGGAGACGTTCATTTGTAATAAAACAGAGTTTTTGCCTTTACATGTGATCATCATTTCCGCTCCGCGTCTGGCAGGGTTATGAGGTATTTATTTTAGAATGTGCATGATGGTTTTTATTGATTAACTTGGATAAGGAAGGACCTTCAACACAGCGACTTTTACAAAGCGTTATTAGACCGTTTGAAGAGTCTCTATAATCAGTGTATCACCCTTGAAGGGAACTACATGGAGTGTTCCAAAGTAAACAAGACTTTTTGAATCTAGCGCATATCTATATGTCGACTAGTGCGTTAGAATCTGCTATATTAATCGATTATCCAGTGAGAATTTCATGACATTTCATCGATTGGAAGTGAAGTTGCGTTTTAAGAGTCAGTATGTTTGTGTTATCGGTGCGAAAATGAGTTTCGAACAAAGAGCCAACATTAAATTTTGTTTTAAAATTGGTAAAATAAAATAAATTGATTTTGCCGAAAAAACCATTTGTTCTGTATTTTTTTTTAAGTTCTGTTTACTTTGGAACACACCTTGTATGTACAGTCTTAGTTCTTTTTATACTCTGCGCAGGGTTAAGTTTGCCACGAAGTTGGTAGCACCCAGAAGGAACTGTAGGAGACCATATAAAGTATAAATATAAATGATCAGTATGTTGAGCTGGGTCGATTTAGTCATGTCCGTCTGTCTTTCCGTCTGTTTGTATATATACGAACTAGTCCCTCAGTTTTTAAGATATATTTTTGAAATTTTACAAACGTAATTTTTTCTTCAAGAAGCTGCTTATTAGTCGGAACTGCCGATATCGGACCACTATAACATACATATATCTGCCATACAAGTTGAACGATCGGAATCAAGTCTTTGTATGGAAAACTTTCACAGTTGACAATGTATCTTCACAAAAGTTGGCACAGGTTATTTTCTAAGGCAGCAATGCAATCTCCGAAAAAATTGTTCAGATCGGTTAAATATAACATATAGCTGCCATACAAACTGGATGATAGGAATCAAATGCTTAGTTGGGGAAACTTCCTCATTTGACGATATATCTCCACGAAATTTGGTATGAGTTATAGTTCATAGAAATAATGTAATATCGGAAGAAATTGTTCAGATCGGCTCACTATAGCATACATATAGGTGGCATACAAACTGAACGATCGGAATCAAGGGCTTGTGTGGAAAACTTTCGCATTTGACGTGGTATCTTCACGAAATTTGACATGGATTCCGGCTTAAGGTAATATTATAATCTCCAAAAAAAATTGTTCAGATCGGATTACTATAGCATATAGCTTCCATACAAACTGAGCACATAGTTATTAAAAGAAATGCACCTGTGAAGGGTATATTAGCTTCGGTGCATCCGAAGTTAACGTTTTTTCTTGTTTTTATTTATCTTTTAAATAAAATGTTTCTTCAATAAAAAAAAACCAAAAAAATGTGTCTTTTTACTTAAAAGTGTATGCAACCTCTTAAATTAAAAAAAATATGAATGATAGTAATCCGAGCGCTGCTTTCCTTAATAAGCCAAAGCTTGATTTATAAAGAAAATGGTGATTATGGTGCTGAAACAAATGCTGTACAAATTGATAATCTCACAAAATATCTGGTTTTAAAACTGAAGCAACAAACGGGAGCGAACAAAACCTCGAAGTAATATTTTTCACGCTGAGTTGCCACGAAATACAAAATTTATTATTTTACATGAGAAAAAGTGTAATAAAACATATCATATAATTGTATGTATGTATATGCATATAGAGTAACAGTAGGTACATAAATCCATACAAGAATGTTATGTGTATAAGCGGAAGCAAGCATTTTATTAAACCCTATCATCTTCCACGAAGGCTGAAGGTATGGCAAAACAA
Source organism: Bactrocera dorsalis (assembly GCF_023373825.1). Taxonomy (NCBI): domain Eukaryota; kingdom Metazoa; phylum Arthropoda; class Insecta; order Diptera; family Tephritidae; genus Bactrocera; species Bactrocera dorsalis. The sequence continues at coordinate 44,557,942 of NC_064306.1, forward strand.
CAGGGTAACACGATGGCGTATACGCAACCACAAATAAACGGAACGTTGCAAACGGGGGACGGTCACGAGCATATACAATATGGCTGCCAACCCCAATAAGAAACAGGAGTCAGTACCCAATCGTAGCGCTAATATAGGATCCATTAATGGGCCGTTTGTTTGCAAGTCGGCATATTTGTTTACTCGCATGTAAGTAACTATGTACACATGTGTGTATGTAAGTATGCTTCTAGGCATAAATTTGCGTGTTTTTCGTGGCACTTATACGGGTGTATGCGTATAGCCGAACACAGTATGCTGTCATGCTCTGGACGACTACTTTCTACCAAGACCCCTCACCTATACTTTTACATGCAAAAGTGCATAAGCGTTAGAAAATTATAAAAAAAAGGGAAAGTTCATAGCAATTTGAAATCCATCAAAAACGAAAGTTAAAATAAAAAATATTAAGGGAAAAATAATTTACGAAAATAAAGGGGAGGAAAGTGGTTGAATATTTAAGGATAAAAAACTCTTTATCTCGATTTTCTCCAAAACTACGAGTCCTATTGAAAAAAAGTTATAAGGAAAAGATCTATATCTATCCCAGAGTTTTTACACAAAAATTCAACATGAATTCCATAACTGCACCTTATTTTGGAATGATTGCTTTCCAATCGTCTGTTTCAGTTCCCGCCAAAGGTTTTTAATTGGATTCAAGTTAGAGGGCTGACTTGGCCTATTAAGAGAACCCGCGTCGTTGTACTGAAACCAATCTGCTATCAACTACGAAGTATGTTTAGGACATTTATGGTGTTCTCCAATATATCTTTATATTGGAATCTATTCATAGTGTCGGTAAGATGATGTATTGGCCACATACCATATCATGAAAAGCAGCTCCCGACCATTATGTCCACCATGTTTAACATTTCTTTTTGTAAATGTAACTCTTTGCCATTTGGACGGCGAACATTGCGTCTGGCATCATTGTCGTACAAATGAATTTTTGTTTCATCGCACAAGATATTGCGATATTTTTTTCCGTTACCTAGACTGGACCAATTTCCAAGATTTTTCACGATTTTGTAAACTTATCCTAAATTTCTTTGTTGCAATAAAGATATTGCGATAAAGATATTGAACAATAGACTGCCACGCTTATTTCACCCCTCATTCACCATTTTCGTTTCACTCAAAAACTAGGTTATTTGAAATTTTCACATAAATTTTGAGGTTATGTGAAAAAAATTCGTTTATAAAAGTTATAAATCACTTCATTGCTTACAACATTGACATGTACTTTTGCCGGAAATCAAGATAAACCCTTTTTAACCACTAAAAATTCAACCACTCGTTGCTTTTCCGGATGAGTTTTCTATATCTCGGCTGGGATGACCTTCACTGCCTTCTATTAATTCTGTTTTTTTGCATTTTTATGCGATCTCTACTCAAAGTCGTTTATGCAATGGATTTAAAGTTTTTCTCCGAGTATTGCATTGACACATTTCATAAGTAAAATGTGTAGAGTTGATCCATAAGATATGTTGAGGGTCTCTGCTCTCTCTTTAACATTGTTTTAACAATGTTCAACACAAAATTAAGGCAAATATCAAAAAAAAAGTTAAAAATACGAAAAAAAGGAAAACTCAGCTCAAAAATTCTATGATGACAATAAGTATGAATGAATTCAAGACAGTGATTTTCGACTACAGTTGAAAATAGAAAGTTTTTACAATATGCTCGATTTATACTATATATGAAAGAAGAGAGAAACCTTACAGCAAACTGTTTAAAGTATCTGCTTATAATTTTTCGTACTTTTTTTTAAGGAAAAGGGCAAATAGCTGAGCATTTTATAAACGATAGAAGTGCTACACTGTTTCAACGACAGTCGTGTCTACGTTACAGGAAGTGTCTCGGATTTTTATCCGGCTAACTGGGCAGTAATCTTTAAAATTATTTCAGAAATGTTTTCCGCCGCAACAACAACAGTAATCAATCACATAACAGTTTCGTGAACGCAACTGGAACAAACTCTAAAACAATTTTTGCGTTATATTTCACTGCATTGAAATTATTATACAATATAAGTATGTATGTATGTATATCACTAGCATTTTGTGCACTGACGGTAGTTACACGTCTCAATGTAAGAAAATACATCATCACTAATCTATTTACTTATATTGTTTGTATATATTTAATTTGTTGCAAAAATATAAATTGTGGTTAACTAAGTTCAAAGTGAAATGGTGAAGGACATATGTATGTACATATTTGACACAATTTGCAGTATTTAAAAAAACGAAATTCCAGCAAAATATTATTTAGAGAGCAAAATTAATGAATATACATATGTATATCGGTCATATTAAGTGCCTTTGCGTGTTCTGATTAATACCCCTCCAAACCAATCAACTTTTTCTGTCAATAAATCAAAGCTTTTTCATACGTACATATGTATGTATGTATGTATATATGGCATATTAATTTATGTGCATAAATATATGCTTTTTCTTAGCACTAACCTTAAAACGACTCATTTTTCGTTGCTTAATGAGTGGCATAATTTTTGTTGTCCTCTACACTCGCACTAACTACTGGATATGTCACCTGATCTAAATATTTATGTATGGAATAAAGTATAAGTAAATATTCTCACAACGTCTTCGTTCAATGACACGGTGAGCAACACTGTTACACTTATGTTGGATTATTTTAGTTTTTCTTTGCAGTTACATTTTCCACAAAACAAATGCAAAATACGAGTAGATACTAACATGTGCACATTTTAACGTTGTTTACTTTATTTTTATATTTTATTTTTGCACAAATTTCTATAAATTTACTATCCCATCATAAGAAATAACTAATTACAATAACAAAAATTCATCGCAAACGCAAAATTCAGTCAGCCAAAGGCAATGAGTCGGCCAAGTCACAGTACGAAATATCTCATATAACCGGCAAATGGCAAACAAACCGCACAGACAGCACGTTGCTGAAAGAGTTGCTGTTGCAACGAAACTGAAAATCTCAGCAACAAAACACTTCGGCTATCAGTTGGGAATGCCATCCACATCACTTGCCAATGCTAGAAATGGTAGCATGTGGCGGTGGCAAAGCCAACAATGAAGGTAGCGCCTATAAACAGCCAAGACAGGGGAGAGGATAGGAATCGAAGTGTGGTTAACTATGGGAAAAGCACCTTGACAATATAAGAAGTGGTATTAACAACGAAGACGACCACTGGGACCATATTACACACTAATAATAGTAAAGTTGATAATGGAGGAACCATTAAGTGAACAGGAACTGAAGTTTAAGGAAAATTTACATTTAAAAAAGATGGGCTTAAAAACAAATTTGCATTACGGTTTAACGTTTTTTCCTTTTATTAAGGAATTATTATTTTGCAATAACAAACCTGACGACTTTTTCGCTAAAAAACAATTTTTTTCCATTTTTTTCCTTAAAAACAAAAAATGGGTTTTTCGAAAAATCTCGGTGCAAACTGAAAAAAAACTATTATTAAACGATACGAGACATGATATTTTGATATCGGATGTTTCAGCGCCACATTATCCGCCGGCAAACCCACTTTTTTCCGAGGCATCTTTGAATACTTGGTGCTATTGCAGTAGTTTTAAATATGTCTCCATGAATATGGGCATTGTAATATACCATTGGATTAAATAAAAATTATTTAAATGCCTCATAAAAGAAATCATAAAAATGGGTCTTGTTTTACTCGAATTCAAATAACTGTTGACAATGAATTTGTATTCTACTTTTGTTCCGAGTAATGTAACTCCTGCTTATATTTACATTTATAGCTTTCAGCATTTGTTAAAGTTATTATTTCTATTAATGACTAAGTTTCTTATCGGAGATGCTTAAATGTATCAAATTGGGACAATTTGAAAAATTCCTCACCGCGTTTAGGCAAATTGAACCCAAGCACACAAAGCCGCACATGACCGATTGTACGCAAATATATAGTATTGCGCATGCCTAATTTGTTTCCAATAAATAAATACTGTAAATAAATAATATTTGGCAATACATCTACCGATCCGCGTGAATATTTCATTTTACAAAATATTTATATATTTACCCTGACTCCAAGAAAACGCGCCTCGAGCAGCTCCTGCTTTCTCGGGTCCAACGAAGCTTGAAACTGATCCATTGCCTTGCAAATTTGCAAATTCACACTTATAATATATAAAATTATATTTTAGCACTAGTTATTTTTCACTAACAGCGTAATATATTGCGATTCAAAACAATTATTATTGCGAAAAATTACATTCACCAAAATTTGTCCGCGAAAACCGGCGTACACTGCTTTACCGACGTACAATTAACGCGATCAAAACAAACAAAACAAACGCGAAACGTATGAAAAATGGCAACACTTATCCCAATTTTATTATTAATACGGCAGTTCTCCGGCTTAAAAGCAAGGAGATAAAACATACGTAATAAACACAAAAACAAACGTACTATTTACGTTACGTCGCTTACAACGTTACGTTGGCACATTTTATTTTACTGATAGTAGCCGTGTCTCTCCCCCTTGCAACCGCACTAATACAAACAAAACTGCAATTTTACGCGCTCCAACATGGTTCATTCACACTTTCTTATAGCAAAATATACAATTTTTTCCAAAGCGTGTATGTCGTGTATTCACTGATTATCGATTTTCACTTATTTATTGTATATTTTTAGGTTAAAATCCCGATTGTTTGTGAAAGAACACAAACTAAAAATCAACGCGAAAATTTTAGCGGAAGAATAGTTGTCAGAGCAAACTGCACACAATATTACACACACACAAACGAAACTAATTTCATGTGAGCGCCGAAACAGCTGCGGTTGGTTTGAATGCTGCCACTTTACATAAATTTCGGTCGAATTAAAAAACTCATGGAAACGTCAACAGAAGTCGCTGGGAGCGCTGTTAGGTAATTTACCGGTGACTTAACCGATAGATGGCTTCCAGAGACGGAATGGAATTACAGTCTACATATATGAGAGTATTATATAATTACTATAATAAGAAGTATTGAAAAAATAGATTTAAGGACTTTTGTATTGTTTTAAAGAGTAATATAGAATTATGTAGTAGTAAGACTTAGATCTTATTGTTGAAAAAGGTAGCATTTGATCTAAATGCATTTTAAGACTCAGTTTCTTTTGCTTCTTTATACTTTGAACAGGGTAAATTAAGTTCGCAATGAAGTTTGTAACACCTGGAAGAAAACGTCAGCAACCGATTTAGCCATATTCGTCTCTGTATCGTGCGTCCGTTTGGCTGTCTGTATATATGTATGTATGCGAACTAGTCTCTCGGTTTTTGAGGTTTCGCTCCAAGTTTTTGCACACGTTCTTTTCTCTTAAAGAAGCTGTTCATTTATTGGAACCGCCGATATCGAACCACTGTTGCATACTATATAGCAGCCATACAAACTGAACGATCAAAATAAAGCTCTTGTAGGAAAAATTTTGTATTTGAAAAGATATCTTCAGGAAATTTGGCAAAACTTTGTGCACACGAGTCACATTGTCGGTGTTTGTCGTAGTCGCAGGTTAGGTCGTATTTCGCAGTCGTAGGGTTTCATCAGCGCCCTCTTCCCGGCCCTCCAAAAAGGCCTGGTGCCACCGAAATACACCATTTCTAGCTAAAGCAACATCTGAATAAGCCTGCTTGATCATATCGACGTCTGTCTTTGTCGCAGATTTACCGAGTTTCACACAGAATTTAATCACATACCTCTGCTCTAACGAATGCCTCATTTTCGGCTTGCACCTCTCTCAGAAACACGTCACGCGAAAATGTTTGTCCTGGCTCTCCAGGTGCTCGGAGACAACTGACCAGCCGCTCGTTCATTAGATAGGAACGCCCTCTACGGAATCCAGTCGGTAGTACTATGCTACGTTCCGAAGTACAATCGCGGCGGAAGAAAATCAGTCCTATTACTTTCCGAACAAACCCTGTAAGTATGAGAGGACCTTAAAGACCTCAAACCACTCACTTTTAGATTAATTCACATATCTTGAGAGCGGCTCGACAGATTTCAACCAAATTTGGTAATTCAGTGATCCTTTTCTGATAGTAGTATGTCTGTGTGCTACAAATGGGTTAGATCGGATCCAATATATCGAATATAAATATTTCCGAAATTTCCGAGTGATTTTGTACTGCATATATTGGTCATTAATAAAATCGGATGAAAACTCGCCATAGACCTCCTATAAATAACATGCCTTGTGTACGTGAAGGTAAAGCCAGGGAACTTTGATCTTTGGAAGTTGTAAAAGTATAAAAAGTTCGGTTATACCCGAACTTAGCTCTTTTGCTTTTTGCTAGTACATACTAAACGTATTATCTTTGGAAGTAATAATTCCACTTTATTTATCTCATTACCGATTGTATAAATTCTCACAAGTGTACATTTTTCGAACGTAAATTAAAATATTTCGCTATTTCCGGTGCTGATTTGTCACTGATGCCTCTAGCCACTTTAGTTATAGCCCTATTGACGAGTTCCTTTTGATGCAAGTCATCTGCAGCGCTAATTATTTGGAATAATGTTTCATTATCGACATCTAAGAATTGATCTTTCCATGCTTCCATGTTGTTATTGTCCAAATCATAAGACGCATCCTCACATTTTTCGGCCCATATGATAATGCGACGCAAAATGTTTGATGTGATTTTATTTAATGAGATGCAACCTTCTTGGTCCGACACCTTTTTCGCTTCTTGAACTACCTGCGATTTCTCAAATAATGAGTCACGGGTGCCGAGCACTTCCCCATCCTTGGTACGAATTCTCAAATCATTTAGTGCCATGAAATATGGTAGCGAATATACTATTGTATGTAGGTATGTATGTATGTATGTACTTAAGTACGTTAATAAGCAGTTGTAAATGCTACGTTGCCATACCTGAACTGAGCTCAAATAGTATTTTGTTGTTAACTATAAAGTGCCAGAGTGTTCAGTTTGTAGAAGTAATGTACGTTTGTTTGTATGTATGTATGTACGTAAATATGTATTAAATAACGTTTAATTGGCGCCTTACCCTCTACAAATGTACTATACACTGTTTATATTAACAATTTAATATTATATTGTATAAATTTTTTATGTACGTTATGCCTTTGAAGCTTGCTGTTAGACGAAGACAGCAACTGTCGTCATCTAATTGACTTCCTATGAAATTAGAAATGTAAAATTGTGTAAAAGTCTGTGATTTGGATTACAACAAAAACTGATACTACATATGCATATTATGACACCGCTTACGGTAAGAACCTGTCCGATACTGGTTCGGTAAAACACAAAGTCGATCTCGCTTTATTCAACCGCTCTCTAACACGCTCACCTGCATTAAAACATTGTCAACTCCTCACTTCTGCTTCTAACGCGTAAAACACTTTTCTCATTAAACTTAGTTTAATTTAACTGTTGCAATAACAACAACCGTTAATTTTCTATATAAGTGCCTGTTATGCGCTTCACACACCTTTCATTAAGAAAATTTGTAATATAACTAGCAAAATAAAATTTACATGTCTCAATTTACTGAAACTGTTCTCACGAATCCAATCAAGATACGAAGTCACATTGGTATAAAAAACGGGGGTACCACATCTATAGCCAAATGCTACAATAGCCGTTACACTGCCATTGCATATCAACGGACCACCCGAATCACCATGGCATGCATTTTGTTCAAAATCATCCTCATCGGCAGCACACATCATGCCAAAATAAAACCGAGAGGTTCTCTCTATACAGAATTCAGTTGGCATTATATAGACATCGGCGTGTAATATTAAATCTGGCATCGGACCCGACTAGAATAATTAACAGTTGAAGTACCCATTTATTGTATTATAATAGCTTTTACTCACGGTAAAAATGCGACCCCATCCAAGCACGGTGCATTTTGTATACGGAGGCAATATGTTGGTTTGCAGACTAATGCTCTGTGCTGAAACACCGTCTTCATATATATTTTTTAACAACAATAACAAAGCAATATCATTTCGATTAGTCTGAGGTTCGTAGCCGGCGTGTATTATAATTCTATCAACTTTTAAGGCTTGTGTTTTTTCAGTAACAACCAAGCGCCTTGGAGTTCCAGCTACGACCAATAAATCATATTGGGCTGTCGCTGAAATTAGATAATTGCTTCATACTCATTAAGATTTTTTTACACGAACCTCAAATTAATACATCATACAAACACAATGAGCTGCCGTCAGAATAACTTTGGGTGAGATTATGGAGCCCGCACAGTAGTGATCATCTCCAAAAAACCTTTTATATTTTTTTTCTCGTATGGAGACAACATATTTTGCCAAATTATCTATCTTGGGACGATAACCGCCGGTTACCAAAAATCTATATTTTTCTTTAGCATCTTCCATTATGATCTTGCTATTGTTTTTTGCACAAAGATATGTTTCCAATTGTAAAATGTTGATCAAAACTATTGACACTAAAATATTTTTCATTGAACACATTTTCAATTTCTTATAAACAGGATTCAATACCAATTATAATAATAATTTCATGAGACTAAAAAAATTAAATCGATATGTATTCCAAAGTGAAAAGGTGAAAATGTCTAAGTTCGGTTGAAGTTAGTTTGTATGTACATACATACATACTATGTATGTAAATAATAAATATTTTTACCTCGGATGTTCTTCAGATACTATGACCGTTTGCATCCTCAATGGTAGTCCCCTTGTCGTTGGTGGGACGCTTAACTGCTTGGTCATCACCACTATTCAAGGACCCTGTCGCTGGAGTTTCCTGCCCTTTTCGGCGAATATACATGGAAAGACTACTGTCCCTACACCAGCCAAAAGCTTCCGAAAGAAGATGGTAGTTCTTCTCTACCTGGTTTTGTCTCAAGAGGCCGCTTAAGGGGTTATATACCTTTTTTAATTTCAAAAAATCGAAAATTTTTTATTGCTTTATCTTAAAGAAGAACTCCTTGAGAACATTTTCATTGAGATTCGAGCAGTAAAAAAAGTGATCGCATTTCTAACCTGAACTTGAAACTTTAAACGCGAATATCTCGAAATGGTGTTTTTTGAAAAATGACTTTGCGGTGACATGGATTGGCGGAAAACTACTGAACCGATTTTCTTCAAATTTTTTTTTTAATGTTGGTAATGAAGTTTTTCTGTGCTTGAACGATCGACTTTTTACGCATAAAATTTTTTTTTTTTGAATTTTTTAGTGAAATTTCTAGTGACCGAAAAGTTCATTTTTTGCATAAAACGTTCCCGTGTGCACAAAAAAAAAGTCATAAAAACGATCGTTCAAGCAAAAGGAATTACGCTAAACTAATGAAATTTGTTTACTTTTATTGTTTCAGTTGACTTGTTCGACCTGGGGAATTGTCACCGCAAGGTTCTGCCCACATGAAGCCATCTCACTTAACTCCTTTTTTCCTGTGGTCCGAACCCGTTGGAACAGCTCCAGCTAACAGCTTTGGCTAAAATGGTACTTTCCCACATGGAGGGTCTAGGCACTCGTTACAACAACAACAGCAACGTTCTAATCAATTACTAGCTTCTTGGAGAGCAAAGGACGTCGCTGTTAAATCGAATGTAGAATCACTCCCGTCTTTTTATTCTCTTAAATACCTTCAACATAAATCGCCACTGTACCAACTTCTATGTATGTATGTACATATGTATAACACAATAATTTATAGTAAACAATTAGGTAAAAATTTATAAGAGCGATTTCTCCCAAAACTTTACCGAATATTTTTAATCTTAGGAAGTCTTTTAACTTACTTTATACATACATATGTGTGGTTTTGATGCGAACGCAACCTGGTGTGGGCTTCGTCATTCATTGTGCAGAATGTCGAATCGTCAATCGTCGTTCCGCCAGCTCCATCCCCCTACGATCGTTTGACAGGCAGGAATGCCAAAGATCGTGGTGCGCGTTAAAATCGCATCTACCAGATGGTTTTCACCACGAAGTAGCGCGCCTATATTCGGGTGATATCCTGTAGGGCAACATATAACAGGGGGATGTATATATTAAATATTTCAAGCTCGACATCGCCTGGCCGCATAGCTATACCCTCACATTCTAGGGTAGTATCCTTGTGGTCGCTCACTTCATCGATTAGACGACATTGCACGGTGTTGTGCAATATGAAGGCTAGGCTACCACCATTATCTCGCTCGCAATCCTTACGTATTACTATGAAACCGGCACAATTCAGAAGATCTGAGGGGCTGTTTAGCTTTAGCTTGGTTTTTTGAACCACAGCTATCGATACGCCTTCCTGATTCATATCTATCTCCTCGATCTTACTCTGAAGTCCGTTGCAGTTAAATTGAAGAACGCGGGTTTGTCGCTGGTGTCCGTGGATGATGCTGGGGGTGAGGGAGTGGCGTGTTGGTGGTGGTTGTTGCAGCTGCAGAACACGCAGGGGCGGTTGTCGTACTGTGATGTAGATTGGAGACGCCACTGTTGTGTGTTGCGGGGGCAGACTCCAGCAGCATGGGGCAACGTACGACTCACTCCATTCACGCATGGTGCGCAGGCCGGAACACGCCGCGAAGTGACACCAGCCAGTGCCGAAATTGCACTTAACTGATGTGATGTTCCGACATATGACGGTCTGACACACGGAGAATAGTGAATTAATCGGAATACGAGTAATCAGTTAATATAGTTGCTGTGGATAAATGGATATGTTGGTAACATTGAAACCGCGATCATAGCACTATTGTGCCCTCTGATTCTTTCACATTATTTCGTTCAATACTAAAGCCTCGGATGCTTGAGGTATTGATGGATTTAATGTAGTTTTGCCTCAGAATGACTCCTGGAAGCGTCAGCCTTCTTCTAGCTACAGCATCGCATGTCACGATATGTGCTTTGGTGTCTCCGATTTTACCTCACAGCACCGACAAGTTTCGTCAGAGTACATTTCTGTGCATATGTTCGTTCAGTCGGCAGTGTCCTCTAAATCATGTTATTATACTTAAGTTATTTTTAATAAATAAAAAAAGATTTTTATCTCTTCTGGTATTGTAGCCGTTTATTAGTTACTTTGATTGTCTTATTCCGTCACTACTAACCAGTATCTTTCTTCATTTTCTTTTTTTCATGTCTCATTTCCTTCTTTATCGTGTGTCTGCTTATTAGATAGAAAGGCACAGGGCCTGTTGCCGGGGCCGCTACTTTCGCAAGTTTGTTTGCAATTTCGTTTCCTCCACTACCTGTATGTCCGGAACCCTAAATAGCTGAACATTATTCCGTTCGCCTACTGCAATTAGTTTTCTGACACTACTGCGGATTTATCTTTTTTTCCTCTTACCTAACCTTTAGGGGATCATGACTTCTGCCATAAAGCGATGACCAGATCATTCGACCCCTTATGCGACTCATTCACTATAGCCAGTTCTTTCGGAGACAAATACCACTTAGGACTTTTATAGCCTCAGGATAGCTGTGTTTTCGGCCAGGCCTTAGTGTATGTTGCTTCGTCTCTTCTGTCTCTTCCTAAAAGTGAGAGCGTTAAATACCTCGGCATGCACTTGGACTAACAATTAACTTGGAAACAGCACATACAAGCCAAAAATAAACAATTAAAAATAAAAACCAAACAACTTTATTGGCTACTTGGACATACATCGCAGTTACATCTTGAAAATAAATTACTATTATTTAAATCTATACTAAAACCTATACGGATATATGATGTGCAATTTGGGACACTGCTTGTAGTTCAAATATTGAAATTCTACAAAGATACCAATCGAAAACTCTAAGATTAATTAAAAACGCACCTTGGTTCATAACAAATAAAGCCATTCAATCAGACCTGACAAAAGGTATATTGTTAAAGATGAAATTAAAAGATTTAGTTCAGCATATTTGCACAGGATAAGTTATCATGACAATCCGTTGGCAGTCATGTTATTAGATGATAGTAATGAAACTAAAAAGACAAAAAACAGTGTCAGGCATCAAAAACTGATACTACAATTGTATATTATGACACCGCTTACGGTAACAATCAGTCCGATACTGGTTCGGTAAAACACTAAGTCGAGCTCGCTTTATTCAACCGCTCTCTAACACGCTCACCTGCGTTAAGACATTGTCAACTCCTCACTCCTGTCCCTAACACATAAACCATTTTCCTCACAAAACTTAGTTTAGTTTAACTGTTGCAATAACAAAAACCGTTAATTTTCTATATAAATAATATATAAATAATTATAAATGCGCTTCACATACCTTTCATTAAGAAAATTTGTAATATAACTAGCAAAATCAAATTTACAGGCCTCAATTTACTGAAACCGTTCTCACGAATCCACTCAAGATACGAAGTCACATTGGTGTAATAACCGGCATGTTCGGGTATACCACATTTAACGCCAAACGATACAATACCCGTTACACTGCCATTACATATCAGCGGACCACCTGAATCACCACTGCACGAATCTTTCTCAGGATCAGCCAAATCGCCAGCACACATCATGCCAAAAGCATATTTGTCAGTTCTAGCGTCACAGTAATTGTCTGGCATTATAGAGACATCGACATGTAATATTTCATCTGGCATCGGGCCCCTCTAGAATAATTAATAATTACAATTCCCACATATTTTTTTTATAAAAGCTTTTACTCACGAAAAAAACTCGACCCCAGCCAAGCACGGTGCATTTAGTATAGGGCGGTAAATGGTGGGTTTGCAGACTAATTCTCTGTACTGCAACACCGTCTTCATATATATTTTTTACCAACAACAATATACCAATATCATTTCGAAAAGTTAACGGTTTGTAGTAGACGTGTCGTATAATTTTATCAACTTTTAAGACTTGTGTTGTTTCAGTAGGTACCAAACGCCTCGGGGTTCCCGCCACGACCGTTAAATCTGACGGTTTCAGCCGTATTCGGCTGTGACTGAATTTATAGAAAGGCTTATGTACTCATTAATACATTTTTAAACATCAAACAATTAGATTACCGCTTACAAACACAATGTGCTGCGGTCAGAATAACTTTGGGTGAGATTATGGAGCCGCCACATTTGTGATCATCTCCAAAAAACCATCTGTGTTTGCTTCCTCGTATGGAGACAACATATTTTGCCAAAGTATCTATCTTCGGACGATAACCGCCGGTTATCAAGAATTTATATTTTTCTTGAGCATCTTCCATTATGATCTTGCTATTGTTTTTTGCACAAAGATATGTTTCCAATCGTAAAATGTTGATCAAAACTATTGACACTAAAATTTTTTCAATTGAACACATTTCTAACTTCTTATGAATATGATTCAATAATAGTAATAATAATTGAATTATGCTTGATGTAAGACTCAACATTTCAAACTGTTATGTAATCGAAAGAAAAGTTTTGTTTATAGTTTTAACTTTTCGTGACTAATATTTTGTTTTATTTAGAATCTTTATTATTATTAATATGACAGTAACTAAATTTGCTCATAAAAACAATGATGTTAAAGTATAATGAAAAATATTATACCTAATTGATCTCACCTTCATAACCAATTGAATCGAAAGAGGCGATCTAATGGATGATATATTCTTAGTCTATCTATCGGAAATACGTTAGCATGGTTCTCCGATCGAGAGGGGCTTACAGCTTCGTAAACCTTAACCTGAGCTGGGTTCTTTGAATTTTCACATCGTCTCTTCAAGTCCATCTCTTATCAATTGTAAGCCTCAGATATTTTTCGCTTGTGCACATTGGTAATAACTGACCATACTACTGTGATCAAGTTGGAAGGTGAATTTTGTCCATTTCATTTTCTTCAACGTAATCCCCTCCCGCTGCAATACACTTATGCCAACGAATTCATAGCATTTGGAAAAATTCTGTCGTGATCAAATCTGAGCCTTCTTCGATTCAGCTTTTATATCCTCAATTGAGTCAAAACGGTGTCCTCGGAGTGGTCATGTGAATTTGCTGAATAGCCAGATGTTACACGAAGGTGAATCAAGCGAATGCAGTGGTTGCGGCATGATATTCGTTGAAATTGTGGCGAAATGATCACGAATAGCCAATGCAGTATTAGATCGTGCATTATCGCACTTTTTTATTCAATAAATTCAGACATAGGAAAAATCTAAGAATTCACTTTTAGGACCTCACAAAACGACGTGAATTTTAGCACAGATGTCACCAACAGTACTACCAACTTACAGAAAAAAAATTAACGATTCGAAAAACACGCAACGTATAAATTAAAAATTCACCTTTCAATTTGATCACAGTATTATTTCATGCCTAAATGTAAACACAACTTGTATGGTCTTTCCAATATTAATGCCAATGGGCCAATCTACATCTTGTTATCCTCAATGGTTGTCGATAATCGTCTCCATGACCTTTAGGTTGCAGAATGTTAAACTCTTTTTGCCTGGTATGGGAATAAACTTGACTATGGATCTTCTTTTATGCTATGTCCCACCTCTATGCCTTCTTTAAGAATGCTTAAGATACCAGCTGTGGAACCGGGATTTCCCTTAGTGCTATCCTTTCTCTTCGCTCTATTAAACCATTTCCTTACTATTTTCTATTATTTTCTATTATTTCTGATAGTTGTGTATTGCACCATAATACACCCTTGTTATTCCTACCATAGTTACGATCGTGTATGTACTTTCCCCAATGAAGATGTAATGCTTTGGTCTCCTCCTCTACTTTCACAGCATCTATTTTAGCGATTGGTGGGTCCATCTGACAAGCAACGTCTGAAAATTTGCTGACTTTTCCAATCACTAATCTCGCTAGCTCTAAAGGTGTTTTGAAGATGTGTAGAAACTCATCGTTTTCTTCTTTTCTCAATTCACTGCATAAAGATGAGTGATTTTAATAGTTTTTTCCTTGTGCTTAGAATTCGACACAATCCTTTTATTATTAGATAGAAACAAAATAAGCTATTTTCAAAATTTAAAACTTACACAGAAATATTTTCAATTAATATGCGTATTATTTAAATCACTAGTTTTCCGTTATACAAATTTGTAATACAATTAGCAAAATATAGTTCACAGGTCTTAATTTATCTAGTCCATTCTTACGAATCCAATCACGATACGAAGACACATTAGTATAAAAACCTGCCTCGTCGGGTGCACCACAGCCATAACCAAATGATACAATACCCGCTACACTGCCATTACATATCAATGGACCACCCGAATCACCAACGCACGAATCTTTCTCAAAATCATTCTCATCGTTGGCACACATCATGCCAAAAAAAAAATCATTGGCTCTCTCTTTACAGAATTCATTTGGCATTATATAGATATCGGCGTGTAATATTAAATCTGGTAACGGACCCTTCTAGAATAATTAACGGTTGAAGTACCCCTTTATTGTATTATAATAGATTTTACTCACTGTAAAAATTTGACCCCAGCCAAGCACGGTGCATTTAGTATGAGGAGGTAATGAGCTGGTTTGCAGACTAATCCTCTGTGCTGAAACACCGTCTTCATATATATTTTTTATCAACAATAACAAAGCAATATCATTGTGAAAAGTCTTAGGGTCGTAGTAGGCGTGGCAAATAACTTTATCAACTTTTAAGGCTTGTGTTTTTTCAGTAACTACCAAGCGCCTCGGAGTTCCAGCTACGACCAATAAATCAGACGGTCTCAATGGCTTCAATTCTATTCGGCTATCGCTGAATTTAGAGAAGTATTTATATACTCATTAAGATCTTTTTTACAAAAACCTCAAATTACCCCCTACAAACGCAATGTGCTGCGGTCAGAATAACTTTGGGTGAGATTATGGAGCCACCACATCCGTGATTATCTCCAAAAAACCTTTTATATTTTTTTCCTCGTAAGGAGACAACATATTTTGCCAAATTATCTATCTTAGGACGATAACCGGCGGTAATCAAAAATTTATATTTTTCTTGAGCATCTTCCATTATGATCTTGCTATTGTTTTTTGTACAAAGATATGTTTCCAATTGTAAAATGTTGATCAAAACTATTGACACTAAAATTTTTTCAATTGAACACATTTCTAACTTCTTATGAATATGATTCAATAATAATAATAATAATTGAATTATGCTTGATGTGTAAACAAATCAAATTGATATTATGTGTTCGAAATAGAAAAGGTGAAAAAGTTCTAAGTTCGGCTGATAATGAGTTTCCGGCATGTTTGTCAGCATAATTGGGAGACTATATCTAATATTGATTGAATTCCGAAGGCAGCTGATTCTACATTGCCAAAATTGGCCTAAGGACTATTATTCCGGCGAAATTACTCTGTTTGGATTGCTATGCTTTAGGTTAAGTTTGTCAGTTTGTCATAATTGGAGCACTACCTAGCAGTAGAGTTGTTGCACATCCTCCTGATACCATTTAATCTCCACCTGGTTAGGTGATACATTGCAATGAAAGGAGCCATCTTAAGACCTTCTCATACCTATGATGACAACGCGCAACAAGGAGAATGACTGCCAGTTTAATCATCCATCTTTTTTACGTCCATTATCCAATTTAGACCCAGGCACCATTAAAGGTTTTTTTCAAAATTGTTTGCCCACAGGTGTCCCTTGCTACTGCGATCCCCTGTGCTAAATTATAGTTTTATATCCTTATTTAGTGGTTATTTATGGCACGTTATAGGTTTTCGGTTAATTACGTTTTGTGGAAGTGGCAGTGGTCCGTTTATTTTTATGCCACTGATCATGCTTAGCGACTGTCATCAAGATATCTCAATTTTTAGTCAAGTTACAGCTTGCACGGACGAACGGTCAGAGAGACAGACACCCGGATTTCAACTCGTCTCGACATCCTGACCATTTATATATGTATATATAACCCTACATCTATCTCAGTTAGTTTCAAATGATACATACAAACTTTAGGTGAACTAAACTTTGTAGCAACATGCTGCAAGAGTATAAAAATATAACTGGTTCGGTTTTTCAGAACTCACCGAAGGGGATCGAAGCTGCTACCCCGCTCGTTTCATACCTATGGTAGATTACCATAAACGTATAAAATGGATAGAACACTTGAAGTTCTGTTACCTCCACCGGAGTTTGAGCAAGCTAAGGATTATTTAAAAGAAGTACACCAGCTATATTAGCCGACCGTTTACAGTACACCCTTCAAGCGATAAGGCGAAAAGTTATTTTCCCCGGGGGCTGCGCAAAATATTTTCACCGATGACGAGTTTCAGAGTGTCAACAGTGCGACAAAACCGTAGAAAACTTATCGCTGACCACTCTTCATATACCGGATATGTGGAAAGCTGGTAAAGTGGTCACCATACCGACAATTGACAAACTCACCAATCTAGGGAGTCTTATCGTCCGGTAACTCTGCTTCCCAAAGTGATGAAGACACTTGAGGCCTCGTTACTCTTGTCATTCATTCACCACCTTAGTCAAGCATACCATCAACATCGTTTCTTGAGAGTGTACAGAACTTGGCGTTATAATCATCTGTACAGCGTTGAGCCTTTCAAAAGCACACAATGTTACTGAAAACATAGAACATAGTCATCGACTGATACCCAACGCGTACGGTGATTTCAGTGTTTCGCAGTCTTTTTTAAGTAATTTTCTCTCCTGTGTTGACAGCAAAGTCAATAACAAATTTTCTTCCATTGGTAAACCACGTGTGCTTCTACTAATTGTGTATATTTCATAAGCAATAATGCCCCTTGAGGGACCCCCCCTCAGGCAAAACAGGTTCGCGCTGTTATCAAGCCTAAAATCAAAAAGAAAAAAGCCTCAATCTATAACTAAAGGCTTGTTTCCCGCTTTACCATTAATTAAGAAAGAAAACCCAAGATTTTTAGTGGCAAGTGCATCAAACTCAATAAAACCTTTAAACAAGTACTCTTGCTTTGCTGTGCATAAAGCTTTAAAAGCTATTAGTTCAGAAATCATCAATATATCCGAACTAAAAGACGGAAATTTATTAATTTTTGTTAAAAACGATAATATCGCATACAAGTTTTGTAAAACAACCACTTTACATGGGATATGTAATGTAAAAATTGAGCTGCATAACAATCTGAATTACTCCAAAGGCACAATCTACGAACCATGTCTTAATGATATTTCAGAAATTGAAGTTATTGAAAACCGGAAAGCCCAGGGTGTTGTGTCAGTTTACAAATTTCCAAAATACGTTGATGGCAAACAAGTACCTAGCGGAATAGTTTTACTCACTTTTGATATATGTATTTCAATTGCCTGAGAAATTGGAAGTATCATGGTATACAACTAAAGTACGCCCATACTACCCAAATCCCATGAGGTGTAAAAATTGCCAATTGTTAGGCCACACAGCAAAGCGATGTAATAAAACATCCAGCTGCGACTCATGCGCACTCCCTCCTCACTCTCCAAAAGTATGCTCTCGCACTTTGTGCGCAAACTGCTCTGGCAGCCACCCCGCTTCCAGTAAATCTTGCCCAAAGTTTGTTCAATTGAAACAAGCAATAAAGATTAAAACAGATAGTAAGTGCTCTATGCGCGAAGCGATCAAAATGCAAAAAATGCAAATACCATCACCTCTTAACGAGACCCCTCTTTCCTTTTCTAATGTTATCAAAAAATCAAACAATACACAACCAAACCAAAACAGTAATGAAACCCAAGCAGAACAAATACGTTCGAGCAACAACAACACCGATATTAATATAACGAATGACGAAGCAAAAGAAAACAACGCAAGTCAAACAAACAATATAAATACCAGTCAAACCATTTTCCAGTCGATGACTCAACAACAACAACAACTATCTCAAATTTTATTACCCAACTTACCTCTTCTACCTCTTCTGATACTCCCGCTTCCATTTTTTCCCCCTTATCCAACCTCCCTACAGACTTCCAAATACAAGTGAAATATGATTAAAATATTAGAATGGAATATAAACGGACTATTTAATAATTACCCTGATTTAAATATTTTAATTAATGAATTTTCTCCTGAAATAGTTGCTTTACAAGAGACGCATCTCCCCGCTAATAAGATGGCGTATTCTCCTAAAAACTACACAAGTTACTTTTCTAATAGCAGTCAAAACACTTCCTGTAAGCAAGGCATTGCAATTCTCGTTAAAAACTCCATAAACCATAAACTCATCCCGGTCACTTCTGGCACTTCCTGCTTGGCGTTGGAAATTGACATAGGCTTCAAAATCACTATTGTCAATTGCTACATCCCGCCTCATCAGAACTTTACTAATAGGGACCTTAGTAATATCATCAACACTGTTTCTGCCCCAATTGTTTTGTTAGGAGATTTTAGTGTTTGGAGCTCGCTGTGGGGTTCTCCTGCTAGTAATAAAAGAGGAGAAATCATTGAGGATATAATACTTTCTCACAACCTAGTCGTCCTTAACGATGGATCACCCACTCACTTCTCCACTCATAAAACGTTTACCCATCCCGACATCACCCTTGCCTCCACATCAATTGCACCCAAACACTTCAAGACCTCCATAATAGTGACCATTTTCCGATTATAACCTCCATTTCCATCCCTAATTGGTATAAAGTAAGACCCACATCAAAGTTCTTAACGGAGAAGGCAGATTGGGCAAACTTTCATCGTCTTTCTGTTTTATTTTCGGAAAACAAACCCCTGGCAAAAAATATAAACGCTGAAGCTGCCGCTATTAAAACAATCATCCGATCAGCAGCACATTACGCGATACCGCAGTCCTGGACCAAGCATTTCCATGCTAAATTGCCATATTGGTCAAATCTTCTAACAATTTTAAGGAGCAATAAACAAACATTATGGTCCAAATACAAACATTCCAGTACTGACAATAATTTCATTAGCTATAAAAAAGCAAACGTGGTGTTTAGAAAAGAATTAAAATCTGCCAAACGAAAAGCTTTAGAAACACTCACCGCCAATATCAACCCATTTTCGAGCACAAAACAAATTTGGTCAGACATTAAAATTCTTACAGGCTCCTCACAACG
Source organism: Bactrocera dorsalis (assembly GCF_023373825.1). Lineage (NCBI taxonomy): Eukaryota > Metazoa > Arthropoda > Insecta > Diptera > Tephritidae > Bactrocera > Bactrocera dorsalis. Next base: position 44,577,967 of record NC_064306.1, read on the forward strand.
ATCCAGCATACCATTTATACATTCAGCCCAAGGTCCTATTTATAACCCTGAAGACATTGCTCAGAAGTTTGTGGACACATGGTCAGATAATTCCAACAGTCATAATTTTCACAATGATTTCAACACCTTAAAAAGCCAAACAATCCCTGAAAGCTACAATAACCCATTTCCCTTACCCAGAGCCGTCCAAGCAGATGCTCCCATCACATTAAGTGAATTCGATGTAACAATTACATCGATGACTGGTAAAACTCCAGGATTGGACAAAATTTCCTATTCCATCCTTAAAAATCTCCCTCGATCCCTTAAAATACGTATAATTTCTCTTTACAATAAAATCCTCAACGAGGGAATCTATCCACAGGAGTGCAAGACAACTTCCATCCTTCCCATCCCCAAGCCCAATAAACCTACTTCTCAAATAGAAAATTATAAACCCATATCCTTACTTCCTTGCATGTCCAAAATTCTGGAGAAAATAATATCTGTTTATATGTGGTTAGCCAAAGCAAACGCTTTTATAAAACCCCAACAATTTGGCTTCCAAAAAGGTTTAGGAGTAACTGACGCTCTGTTATTTTTCGAACACTATGCCTCTACGGCTTTGTCAAACCGAAATCACGTTTCTGTGCTAAGTTTAGACTTTGAAAAAGCATTTGACAGGATTGGACCTCACATGGCACTCAGGGAACGTAAAAAATGGAATGTTGGCGAAAAACTATATAATATAATCGTTTTTGAACCACCGCAAATTTTTTGTTATTGCCAATAAGCATAAATCCGGCCTCCACGATCTGTTTAATGGTATACCACAGGGATCACCTCTTTCTGTTGCGTTATTTACCATTGCGTTCAATGAAATAAGTACAATTATAAGTTCTAGTGGAGCTGTCAAACACAGCATCTATGCCGATGATGTTTTAATATTCTCTCAAATTCAAGATCTAAACCAAGTTAAACACATATTTTTAAATATATTGAATAAAATAAGTAATTGGTCAAAAATTTCAGGCGCTAATATATCGCCTAGCAAATGTAAAACTTTTCACATATGTGGGAAACAAAAGTGCTCCTTTCCTAATATATCCTTTTCAAACGTTGATCTCCCACATACTAATAAATTAAGAATCTTAGGACTTATAGTCGACAACAAATTAACTTTCAAAGAGCATTGTAAATATGTTAGAGTAAGTCTTTTTTCTAGATTGAATATAATTATATTCTTATCTTCTAAATACTGCTTAGTACATACAAATACTCTTGTCGATATAACAAAAGCTTTAATATTATCTAAAATTGACTTCGGACTTTGTATTTACGGACATTGCGCTAATACAAACATTAAGCTCTTGAACGCACCCTACCACGCAGCAGTCAGAAGAAGCATTCGCGTCTTCCCTACATCACCAATTAAGGCAATTCTATCTGAAGCTGGATTACCACATATAAACTACCGGACCATGCGTAACACCATGATGCTTATACCGAGGCTACTTCACTGCAGAAATGAATTAATTTTTTCGCAAATCAATTGTTCTATACGAAATCTTAAGACTAGCCGTAAGCCGTATACTATTATGCGTTGCTTAAGTCTAGTTTAACAGCTGAACATCGTAGCCACTTCATCACTTCTTGAAACTTCAGAGTATCCTCCAAGTGCGCTTCCAAATTCATCACTCATCAACATTCTACTTAAGTACCCAAAATTTTCTACCAGCAGTAATGAATACAAACAAATGTTTAATGCGGTTTTAGAGTCCTTAAATGATGATTGGAACTTGTATTGTACGGACGGATCCAAGTCAGACTCCAGCACAACATTTGCTGTGACAAACCATTTAGGTGTTACTATTATGGTCGGTTCCTTGCCATCCTAATGCTCGGTATTTACTATATACGGTATATTTAGCTTTGAAATTAAATATTTAGTTTTGTTACATACATGCACCCATTTACTTTTGCTTTGAAATTTATCTTTTTTATTGTATCTAAATTTACGTTATATAAATCGATCTCAAATGAGAATATAAGAGACTAAAATTTTATAACATAAGCTGAAGGCCCTGGCAGCCAGTGCTTTATATCTATAAGTGGAACGATTACTTATAATTTTTTCTCTTTTAAATAAATAAAAATAAAAAAAAAAAACATAGAACAATCTACGCTCCATACGGGTGGGCCATGAACTGTCTGAGAGGTCGGCAATCATCCGTCCTAATTCGATATTGATGTCAGGCAATGGAATTGATGGCATGTGTGCAAAAGTCACTCCTTTTTTGCAAAGAGCCTAACGTTTTCGCCCACCAAACACGCATGACCGTATTCACGAACTATACGATGAGGTACAGACGGGGTCTTAAATTCTCAGGGTTGTTCCAAGGCGTTTTAGGCCTTACACTGGACAGCCTCTGATCCTCTACTCTGTATAAGGCAACGATTATTGCCAAAGTACAGAGCCACAACAAAATCCTCAAGTCGCTAACCAACCACAGCAAGTTTGTTGCTGCTGCTGCTGCCGAAAAGAAGGAAAAAGTCAAAAAGGAAGAGACGGAACCGCCTTCAGTGAACTTGGAATTGAACCACGACCAATAATAACTAATATTCATATTATTTTTTACTTCACATTCCTTCTATTATGAAAATTTGTAACAGAATTAGCGAGATAAAGTTTACAGAGCTTAATTTACCGAATCCATTCTCACGAATCCAATCAAGATACGAAGTCACATTAGTATAATAACTAACACGATAAGGCACACCACAGCCAAATCCAAAAGAAACAATACCCGTTAAAGATCCATTACATATCAGCGGGCCACCTGAATCACCAGTGCACGAATCTTTCTCAAAATCAGTTTCATCCCTAGCACACATCATGCCAAAACCAAAGTGTATATAACTAGCTTTACAGATTTCCGTTGGCAAAATATAGATATCGGCGTGTAATATTAAATCTGGTGTTGGACCCAACTAACATATGTATTTCATTAATAGCACAGATTGGTATTGATTTAAAATAGGTTTTACTCACGGTAAAAATTCGACCCCATCCAAGCAAGGTGCAAAATGTATACGGAGGGAATATGTTGGTTTGCAGACTAATCCTCTGTGCTGAGACACCGTCTTCATATATATTTTTTAGCAAGAATAACAAAGCAATGTCATTTCGAATAGTTATAGGGCAATAGTAGATATGTCTAATAACTTTATCAACTTTTAATACTTGTGTTTTTTCAGTAACAACCAAGCGTCTCGGAGTTCCAGCTACGACCAATAAATCAGACGGTCTCAATTCTATTCGGCTAGCGCTGAATTTAGAGAAGTATTTACATACTCATTTTTTACACGAACCTCAAAACATTACATCATACAAACACAATGAGCTGCGGTCAGAATAACTTTGGGTGAGATTATGGAGCCACCACAATTGTGATCATCTCCAAAAAACCTTTTATATTTTTTTCCTCGTATGGAGACAACATATTTTGCCAAATTATCTATCTTCGGACGATAACCGCCGGTTATCAAGAATTTATAATTTTCCTTGGCTTCGTACATTATGATCTTGCTATTGTTTTTTGCACAAACATATGTTTCCAATTGTAAAATGTTGATCAAAACTATTGACACTAAAATTTTTTCAATTGAACACATTTCTAACTTCTTATGAATATGATTCAATAATACATAGTAATAATAACTGAATTATGCTTGATGTAAGACTCAACAACTTCGATTCAGCTTTTATATTCTCAATTGAGTCAAAACGGTGTCCTCGGAGTGGTTATGTGAATTTGCTGAATAGCCAGAAGTTACACGAAGGTGAATCAAGCGAATGCAGTGGTTGCGGCACGATATTACTTGAAATTGTGGCGAAATGATCACGAATAACCAATGTAGTATTAGATCGTGCATTATCGCACTTTTATATTCAATAAATTCAGACATAGGAAAAATCTAAGAATTCACTTTTAGGACCTCACAAAACGACGTGAATTTTAGCACAGATGTCACCAACAGTACTACCAACTTACAGAAAAAAAAATTACCGTAGTATTATTTCATGCCTAAGGGTAAGCACAACTAGTATGGACTTTCCAATATTAACGCCAATGTTCCATTCCACATCTTGTTATCCTTAATGGTTGTCGATAATCGTCGCCATGACCTTTAGGTTGCAGAATGTTAAACTTATTGGCCTGAAGAACTTGAATGTAGTGTAGTCCTTTTAGCCTGGTGTGGGAATAAGCTTGACTGTGGATCTTCTTTTATGCTATGCACCACCACCAATATCAGTTGTTCTTCCCCATTTTAGAGGAGTATACTATACTATATACATATTTTTGGCGATTTTTTTCTGAAAGGAGTTTATAGCCCACAGTTTGTTGGCTTTAGGCCTTCCTTAAGAATTCTTCAGATGCCAGCTTTGGAACCGGGAAGTATGCAGAGTTATTATTGATTTTTTTCAATCCTTAAGTATTCGTTGTCTCGAGACTTGTGTAATTTAGCTGCTTCTGGTATTGACGTTATGCTTCCGCATAAGATACTAAAGTTTGATCGTTTTGCTTCCCTTAGTTCTATCGTTTCTCTTCGCTCTATTAAATCATTTGCTTACTATTTTCTATTATTGCTGATAGTTGTATATTGCGCCATGGATCAACTGTTTTTTTTTTTTTGGCTTTGAAAACTTGCAGCCCGATTTAAATGCTTCGATTTTATTATTCTTTAGGTTGTCTATTTTCTGTTCCAGTTCTTGGAGGGTTATCGTATATTCATTAACAACAAAGATTTTCCTAGGCTATCAATTGATAACCCTAAGGAATTCTACAATTCTGACATTGTTGGTACAGAAGAAACCAGCCATTTAGAGATCATGCTCTTAGACCAGGTGGTTCCAGGTTGTTATGTCTAATACAACTTTGCTATTCCTACCATAGTTACGAACATGTATGTCCTTTCCCCAATGAAGATGTAATGCTTTGGTCTCCTCCTCTACTTTCACAGTGATTTTAATAGTTTTTTCCTTGTGCTTAGAATTCGACACAATCCTTTTATTATTAGATAGAAACTATATAAGCTATTTTCAAAATATAATACTTACACAGAAATATTTTCCATTAATATGCATATTATTTAAATCACTAGTCTTTAGTTATACAAATTTGTAATACAATTAGTAAAATAAAGTTCACAGGTCTTAATTTATCTAGTCCATTCTTACGAATCCAATCACGATACGAAGACACATTAGTATAATAACTTGGCATGTCAGGTAGAGCACAGCCATAACCATATGATACAATACCCGCTACACTGCCATTGCATATCAGCGGACCACCCGAATCACCACTGCACGAATCTTTCTCAAAATCATCCTCATCGGTAGCACACATCATGCCAAAAAAATAATCATCGTCTTTCTCTTTACAGAATTCATTTGACATTATATAGATATCGGTGTGTAATATTAAATCTGGTAACGGACCCATCTAGAATAATTAACAGCTGAAGTACCCCTTTATTGTATTATAATAGCTTTTACTCACTGTAAAAATTTGACCCCATCCAAGCAAGGTGCATTTAGTATGAGGAGGTAATGAGCTGGTTTGCAGACTAATCCTCTGTGCTGAAACACCGTCTTCATATATATTTTTTATCAACAATAACAAAGCAATATCATTGTGCATAGTCTCAGGGTCGTAGTAGGCGTGGCAAATAACTTTATCAACTTTTAAGGCTTGTGTTTTTTCAGTAACTACCAAGCGCCTCGGAGTTCCAGCTACGACCAATATATCAGACGGTCTCAATGGCTTCAATTCTATTCGGCTATCGCTGAATTTAGAGAAGTATTTATATACTCATTAAGATCTTTTTTACAAAAACCTCAAATTACCCCCTACAAACGCAATGTGCTGCGGACAGAATAACTTTGGGTGAGATTATGGAGCCACCACAATAGTGATCATCTCCAAAAAACCATGTATATTTTTTTCTTCGTATGGAGACAATATATTTTGCCAAATTATCTATCTTAGGACGATAACCGCCGGTTATCAAAAATCTATATTTTTCTTTAGCATCTTTCATTATGATTTTGCTATTGAGATTTGCACAAAGATCCAATCGTAAAATGTTGAAAAAAATTATTGACACGAAAAGATTTTTTAGAGAACACATTTCCAATTTCTTATAAGCAGGATTCAATACTAATTAAAATATTTGGATTATGTTTGATGTGTAAACAAATCAAATTGATATTATGTGTTCGAAATAGAAAAGGTGAAAAAGTTCTAAGTTCGGCTGATAATGAGTTTCCGGCATGTTTGTCAGCATAATCGAGAGTCTATATCTAATATTGATTGAATTCCGAAGGCAGCCGATTCTACATTGCCAAAATTGGCTTAACTAACTGTTATTCCGGCGAAATGACTCTGTATGGATTGCTATGCTTTAGGTTAAGTTTGTCAGTTTGTCATAATTGGAGCACTACCTAGCAGCAGAGTTGTTGCGCATCCTCCTGATACCATTTAAACTCCACCAGGTTAAGGGGAAAAGTTATTTTACCCGGGGGCTGCGCAAAATATTTTCACCGATGACGAGTTTCAGAGTGTCAACAGTGCGACAAAACCGTCGAAAACTTATCGCTGACCACTCTTCATATACCGGATATGTGGAAAGCTGGTAAAGTGGTCACCATACCGACAATTGGCAAACTCACCAATCTAGGGAGTCTTATCGTCCGATAACTCTACTTCCCAAAGTGATGAAGACACTTGAGGCCTCGTTACTCCCGTCATTCATTCACCACCTTAGTCAAGCATACCATCAACATCGTTTCTTGAGATTGTACAGAACTTGGCGTTATAATCAACTGTACAGCGTTGAGTCTTTCAAAAGCTTTCGACACAGTGAAGCACACAATGTTACTGAAAACATAGAACAATCTACGCTCCATACAGGGCGGAATAGGTGGGCCATGAACTGTCCGAGAGGTCGGCAATCATCCGTCCTAATTCGATATTGATGTCAGGCAATGGAATTGATGGCATGTGTGCAAAAGTAAACAGTTATATATCACTCCTTTTTTGCAAAGAGCCTAACGCCTTCGCCCACCAAACACACAATGACCGTATTCACGAACTATATGATGAGGTACAGACGGGATCTTAAATTCCCAGGGGATGTCATGAAATTTCTTACAGTCGCGAGGTCGGCAGTAGGAGCTTTGCGACGTTCCCGAAACCGTCTCGCTCGCTCGACGCCGGACATTGGGGTACCTATGCGTGGCCCATAGCCCCCCCTTTGTAACGATGGCCGTAATTAATATTTGTGGTTGGCTCTTGCACGAGGTGAGGCCGACATTCCAAAATTTTTATACATATATTTATTATCACTTTCTGGTTATTTTAAATATAAAACTGTCCAAATTACACTTATTTTTGTAAAAATCAATCGGTTTAGATAAACTTGACAAACACACGAAAGAATCACCGCGTTATATGTATAACGCGAGAGCGCCGGTTTCGCACAGTTAACGCAGTATGCCTCCCCCGCCGCCCCGCTCGACCCCGACACGAACTAAATGTCATAACAGCGAGCTGACTATATAAGCGAAATATTCATTTCATTTCGCATATTCACATTTTTGTTTCTAAGACTAATAGTTTTTTAAGTATTAAGGTATGATGATATAACCCTTTTCGTTAGGGCCCACTTTTTAAACCTGCTACCCCTATGATTGGCCCGATTTTAAAGACGTTTGAAGCCAAAAACAATGATGTTAAAGTACAATGTAAAATATTATACCTAATTGATCACAACTTCATAATCAATTGAATCGAAAGGCCGATCGAATGGATGATACGAGTATGCAGTATGAGATCGTGCATTATCGCACTTTTTTATTTATTCAATAAATTCAGACATAGGAAAAATCTAAGAATTCACTTTTAGGACCTCACAAAACGACGTGTGTCACCAACAGTACTATCAACTTACAGAAAAAAATTTCTGTTCCAGTTCTTGGAGGGTTATCGCTTTATTCATTAACAACAAAGATTTTCCTAGGCTATCAATGGAGGATGGAGTCATGTGTAGAAGTTCACGCAAGTGAGGAAAGTTCTCTGATCGCCATTCACTTGGGAGTGGCCAGAAACGATTCTTTTACATATGACTCAAGCAGCTCACGACTTCCGGTCTTTGACCAAGTATCCTCTGGGTAGCCTAAGAACATCCGTTTGAAGGCAAACTAAAGTGAGAAGGCGAAACATCCCCTGCATAGGGTTGTGCGCTGGGTTTGGGACCCGCCACGTAAAAAACACCCCCAATGAAAAACAACAAACAGCCTCGGATGAGAGACCCCCCTTTTGATGACGACCATGGCAAACGAAATCATTTGATAACCCTGAGGAGTATTCTACAATTCTGACATTGTTGGTACGGAAGAAACCATCCATTTAGAGATCATGCTCTTAGACCAGGTGGTTCCAGCTGTTCCTACCATAGTTACGAACGTGTATGTCCTTTCCCAATGAAGATGTAATGCTTTGGTCCCCTCCTCTACTTCCACAGCATCTATTTTAGCGATTGGTAGGTCCATCTGAATAGAATAGAATAGAATATTAATTGAGGTTTTGCACCGCGACCTAGGGTCTATTGTGCCCTCCTCTATATCACATGACCTCCCAGAGCCCCAGCAGCCTGAACAGTTCCAGTAGTTTGCCGGGCGCCAATGAGGTGATGTGATCCCTGCTGATATAAACGGAATCCAGGGCCTTGAACCTTTTTCCACAGATTGCTGTGCAATCCAGGATTAGGTGTGCTGGTCGCAGAACCGGCAGTTAGCACAGGAGACCATGCCCATGTTGGACAGGTGCTTGTGTAGACTGTGACGAAGAGACGGAATTTCTCACGGGGGAGGTTCATTAATTCTTTGAACCTGGAGAGGTTATATCCTCCTAGAAGCAGCTTGGCGTGACGCATACTTGCTGCCTGCCGCCAGTGCCGCTCCCTCTCCTCTCTCTCCTCAGTGCGAAGCAGCTCCTTAAGAGTGTGGGGTCCTACTGCTATATACGGCTCTGGTCCCAACATCTTGGACGCTGCCGCCTTGCGTGCCAGTTCGTCGGCCTTCTCGTTTCCTTCTACTCCCTTGTGCCCTGGTACCCAAATCAGGTGCACCCGGTTGCACAAGGACAGGCGGTTTAGCCTTTCTATGCATTCTTCGACTAAAAGCGATTTGGTCTCGTATGACAAGATCGCTTTTAGTGCCGCTTGACTATCACTGCGCTGGTTGCGGCTGAGGTTAACTTCGGCGCACTGACTAATGGCAAAAACTTCAGCCTGGAAGATGCTTGGGAAGCGGCCCATAGGAATGGACAGCTTAGTATGCGGACCCGCTATACCTGCCCCAATGCCTTCCGGTGTTTTTGAGCCATCAGTGTACCACTGAATGGTACTGTCCTCCAGCAGTTTTTCCAGAGTTGAATCATTCCACTCCGTTTTGCTGCCTAGAGTTACTTTGAAGTTCTTCCTGAGGTTTATTTTCTTCGATGTGCCGTCTCTTGGGAGGAGGGCCAGCGGTGTGCTTTCCGCTAGAGCGTCCATCTGTTTAGAGGACACTATCTTCCCTCTTCCACAGCCTTCTGCTGACATTAGCAGCATGGTGTGCTTTGCTGCTAGCTTGATCACCTGATGCAGCGGTGTGAGCTCTAGTATGACTTCCAGTGCCACCGTGGGGCATGAGCGCATTGCCCCCGAAGCACAGACACATGCAAGTCTCTGCAGCTTTGATAGTCTCTGAATCACAGAGGACTGTGCTGCTTTTTTGGCCCAGGCAACCGCTCCATAGGTGACAATAGGCCTTAATATCATGGTATACAGCCATCTAATGATATTAGGCTTGCGTCCCCATGATCTGCCGGCCAGGCGTCTGCATATCATGAGCGCTCAAGTTGCTTTGGACAACGTTAAGTCCAAATGCCTACTCCATCTCAACGTTGAGTCTAAGGTGAGGCCAAGGAATTTGACCTCCTTTGACATTTCCACCTCTGTGCCTCCAATTGTTAGGGACCTCAGGCCCGGAAGAGATCTCCGCCTAGTGAATGGGATCACGGTGGTTTTTGCTGGGTCCATCTGACAAGCAACGTCTGAAAATTTGCTGACTTCTCCAATGCTATAACCATCACTAATCTCGCTAGCACTAAAGGTGTTTTGAAGATGTGTAGAAAACTCATCGTTTTCTTCTTTTTTCTTTTTTCTTTTAAAACTTACACAAAAATATTTTCAATTAATATGCATATTATTTAAATCACTAGCTTTCCGTTATACAAATTTGTAATACAATTAGCAAAATAAAGTTCACAGGTCTTAATTTATCTAGTCCATTCTTACGAATCCAATCACGATACGAAGACACATTAGTATAATAACCTGCCTCATCGGGTACACCACAGCCATTACCAAATGATACAATACCCGCTACACTGCCATTACATATCAATGGACCACCCGAATCACCAAAGCACGAATCTTTCTCAAAATCATCCTCATCGGTAGCACACATCATGCCAAAAAAAAAATCATCGTCTCTCTCTTTACAGAATTCATTTGGCATTATATAGACATTGGTGTGTAATATTAAATCTGGCTTCGGACCATACTAGAATAATTAACGGTTGAAGTACCTCTTTATTTTATTATAACAGCTTTTACTCACTTCAAAAATTCGACCCCAGCCAAGCACGGTGCATTTAGTATGAGGAGGTAATGAGCTGGTTTGCAGACTAATCCTCTGTGCTGAAACACCGTCTTCATATATATTTTTTATCAACAATAACAAAGCAATATCATTGTGAAAAGTCTTAGGGTCGAAGTAGGCGTGGCAAATAACTTTATCAACTTTTAAGGCTTGTGTTTTTTCAGTAACTACCAAGCGCCTCGGAGTTCCAGCTACGGCCAATATATCAGACGGTCTGAATGGTCTCAATTCGATTCGATTATCGCTGAATTTAGAGAAGTATTTATATACTCATTAAGATCTTTTTTACAAAAACCTCAAATTACCCCCTACAAACGCAATGTGCTGCGGTCAGAATAACTTTGGGTGAGATTATGGAGCCACCACAATAGTGATCATCTCCAAAAACCCTTCTATATTTTTTTCCTCGTAAGGAGACAACATATTTTGCCAAATTATCTATCTTAGGACGATAACCGGCGGTAATCAAAAATTTATATTTTTCTTGAGCATCTTCCATTATGATCTTGCTATTGAGATTTGCACAAAGATATGTTTCCAATTGTAAAATGTTGATCAAAACTATTGACACTAAAATATTTTTCATTGAACACATTTTCAATTTCTTATAAGCAGGATTCAATACTAATTAAAATAATTGAATTATGATTGATGTGTAAACAAATCAAATTGATATTATGTGTTCGAAATAAAAAAGGTGAAAAAGTTCTAAGTTCGGCTGATAATGAGTTTCCGGCATGTTTGTCAGCATAATCGAGAGACTATATCTAATATTGATTGAATTCCGAAGGCAGCCGATTCTACATTGCCAAAATTGGCTTAACTAACTGTTATTCCGGCGAAATTACTCTGTTTGGATTGCTATGCTTTAGGTTAAGTTTGTCGGATTGTCATAATTGGAGCACTACCTAGCAGCAAAATTGTTGCGCATCCTCCTGATACCATTTAAACGCCACCTGGTTAGGTGATACATTGCAGTGGAAGGAGCCATCTTAAGACCTTCTCATACCTATGATGACAACGCGCAACAAGGAGAATGACTGATAGTTTAATCATCCATCTTCTTTACGTCCATTATCCAATTTAGACCCAGGCACCATTAAAGGTTTTTTTCAAAATTGTTTGCCCACAGGTGCCCCTTGCTACTGCGATCCCTGTGCTAAATTATAGTTTTATATCCTTATTTAGTGGCTATTTATGGCACGTTATAGGTTTTCGGTTAATTACGTTTTGTGGGAGTCGCAGTGGTCCGTCCGACTGTCATCAAGATATCTCAATTTTTAGTAAAGTTACAGCTTGCACGGACGGACGGTCAGAGAGACAGACACCCGGATTTCAACTCGCCTCAGCATTCTGATCATTTATATATGTATATATAACCCTATATCTATCTCAATTAGTTGTAAGTGATACATACAAGCTTTAGGTGAACTAAACTTTGTAGCAACATGCTGCAAGAGTATAAAAATATAACTGGTTCGGTTTTTCAGAACTCACCGAATACACCAGCTATATTAGCCGACCGTTTACAGTACACCCTTCAAGCGATAAGGCGAAAAGTTATTTTCCCCGGGGGCTGCGCAAAATATTTTCACCGATGAGAAGTTTCAGAGTGTCAACAGTGCGACAAAACCATCGAAAACTTGTCGCTGACCACTCTTCAAAAACCGGATATGTGGAAAGCTGGTATAGTGGTCGCCATACCGACAATTGGCAAACTCACCAATCTAGGGAGTCTATCGACCGATAACTCTGCTTCCCAAAGTGATGAAGACACTTGAGGCCTCGTTACTCTTGTCATTCATTCACCACCTTAGTCGAGCATACCATCAACATCGTTTCTTAAGAGTGTACAGAACTTGGCGTTATATTCATCTGTACAGCGTTAAGCCTTTCAAAAGCTTTCGACACAGTGAAGCACATAATGTTACTGAAAACATAGAACAATCTACGCTCAATACAGGTGGGCAATGAACTGTCCGAAAGGTCGGCAATCATCCGTACTAATTCAATATTGATGTCAGGCAATGGAATTGATGGCATTTGTGCAAAACTCACTCCTTTTTTGCAAAGAGCCTAACGCCTTCGCCCACCAAACACGCATGACTGTATTCACGAACTATACGATGAGGTACAGACGGGATCTTAAATTCCCAGTGGATGTCATGAAAATTCTTACTGTCAACAACCCTAAGGCGTATTAGGCATTACACTGGACAGACTGTGTTCCTCCACTCTGTATAAGACAACGATTATTGCGAAAGTACATACAACAAAATCCCCAAGTCGCTAACCAACCACAGTAAGTTTGTTGCTGTTGCTGCTGTCGAAAAAAAGAAAGAAGGCAAAAAGGAGGAGTCGGAGTCCAAAGCAGACAACGACATGGGTTTCGGTCTCTTCGACTAAACAACTTAAAACTAAAGTTAATTAAGGTAATAGGGACGCGTTGTTGGCAACATACAAGGCAATCGGTTGACCTGTCATTAAAAGTACAGCAACAATACAGCCGACTGATGTTGTAAAACGCAGACAAAAAAGCTTCAGACGTGTCGAAACACTGCACTTCGTATCATTACATGATGCTTCCTGATTCCATAAGGCAGACAATACAAAATGTTTTCGCAGAGATCATTCCTGCAGTCATTTACTTTAGGCGGAACCGCCTCCTAAGAGCATCAAAAGGTCAATAACACCTTCAGTGAACTTGGAATTGAACCACGACCAATAATAACTAATATTCATATTATTTTTTACTTCACATTCCTTCTATTATGATAATTTGTAACAGAATTAGCGATATAAAGTTTACAGAGCTTAATTTACCGAATCCATTTTCACGAATCCAATCAAGATACGAAGTCACATTAGTATAATAACCAGCACGATAGGGCACACCACAGCCAAATCCAAAAGAAACAATACCCGTTAAAGATCCATTACATATCAGCGGACCACCTGAATCACCAGTGCACGAATCTTTTTCAAAATCATCCTCATTGTTAGCACACATCATGCCAAAACCAAAGTGTATATAACTAACTTTACAGAGTTCCGTTGGCAAAATATAAGTATCAGTGTGTAATATTAAATCTGGTATTGGACCGAACTAACATATGTATTTCATTAATATTACAGATTGGTATTGATTTAAAATAGGTTTTACTCACGGTAAAAATTCGACCCCATCCAAGCAAGATGCATTTTGTATACGGAGGTAATATGTTGGTTTGCAGACTAATCCGCTGTGCTGAAACACCGTCTTCATATATATTTTTTAGCAACAACAACAAAGCAATATCATTTCGATTAGTCTCAGGGTCGTAGTAGGCGTGACTAATAATTTTATCAACTTTTAAGGCTTGTGTTTTTTCAGTAACAACCAAGCGCCTCGGAGTTCCAGCTACAACCAATAAATCAGACGGTTTCAATGATCTCAATTCTATCCGGCTATCGCTGAATTTAGAGAAGTGCTTATATACTCATTAAGATTTCTTTTACAAAAACCTCAAATTTTTACCCCATACAAACACAATGTGCTGCGGTCAGAATGACTTTGGGTGAAATTATGGAGCCACCACAATTGTGATCATCTCCAAAAAACCATTTATGTTTTTTTCCTCGTATGGAGACAACATATTTTGCCAAATTATCTGTCTTAGGACGATAACCGCCGGTTATCAAAAATCTATATTTTTCTTTAGCATCTTCCATTATCATCTTTCTATTGAAATTTGCACAAAGACATGTTTCCAAACGTAAAATGTTGAACAAAATTATTGACACTAGAATATTTTTCATAGAACACATTTTCAATTTCTTATAAACAGGATTCAATACCAATTATAATAATAATTTCATGATTGATGTGAGACTAAACAAATGAAATCGATATGTATTCGAAAGTGAAAAGGTGAAAAAGTCTAAGTTCGGTTGAAGTTAGTTTGTATGTACATACATACTATGTATGTACATAAATAATAAATATTTTAACCTCGGATGTTCTTCAGATACTATGACAGTTTGCCTCCTCGATGGTAGTCACTTTGTCGTTGGTGCGAAGGCTTAACTGCTTGGTCATCACAACTATACAAGGACCCTGTCGGCGGAGTTTCCTGCCCTTTTCGGCGAATATACACGGAAAGACTACTGTCCCTCCACCAGCCTCCCCCTGCGGGTAGGGGGGACTCCCTTGGTGCAGGGGGGGAACCGAATATACCCGCAGTAAGGCATGCCTGTCGTAAGAGGCGACTAAGATCCTGGCCGCCAGTCCAGAGTTGTGTGGATACTCAACTGGTAGTAACTTCGGTTACAAGGTCTTACCAGAGACTTTAACCTGGTACCACGGGGAGCAGTAAGCCCTTGGAGGTAAAACTCCAATCTGCTCATTGAGTTTGGCCCTTTGTGGAGATTCGTGGTGGCTGTGGTTAAAACCCAAATCGCGGGAAGAACTGACTTTGTCAGTTCAAATGTGGAGTTGCATTGCAACCTGGCGCCGTGCACATAGTACGGAAGAGGTTTTAGATGGGCCTCGAACCCTACCAAGGTGGTTAGTGTGTCCATGCCACACTGTCGATTGGTACTGAAAATCGTTACCCAGTTTTCGGGGCGCTGATCGACGCATTGTATTGATCCGTTGTGCTTCTGAGCACCGTGGATTTAGGCCTTCGCAGGGTAGGATCCCACGTAAAACACTCCCGACTGTTGTCCCTCCACCAGCCAAAAGCTTCCGAAAGAAGAAGATAGTTCTTCTCTACCTGGTCTTGTCTCAAGAGGCCGCCTAAGGGGTTATATACCTTTTTTAATTTCAAAAAATCGAAAATTTTTTATTGCTTTATCTTAAAGAACAACTCCTTGAGAACATTTTCTTAAATTTTCACAGAGATTCGAGCAGAAGAAAAAAAGTTACCGCACTTCTAATCTGAACTGAACACTTCTAACCTGAACTGAACTTGAAACTTTAAACGCGAATATCTCGAAATGGTGTTTTTTGAAAAATGATATCGCAGGTGATATCCTATATAACTAGTGTGGATTTATCTTTTATTCCTCTTACCTGACCTTTGGATATCCATGACTGCTGCACTAGAGCGATGGCCAGATAATTCGAGCCCATAAACACCTCATCTCATTTGGCCAGCTCTTTCGGAGGCAGAAACCTGTAAGGAAGCATTGCTACCCTGACAACTTTTATAGCCTCAGTATAGCTGTGCCTTCGGGCAGGCCTGTGTATGTTGCTTCGGAGCTGTTGACATCTCATGTTGTCTAGTCGATGTCTCCTCTCTTCTCATCTCTTTGATTTGAAGATATGGAAAATGAGACGCTTTCCGCATCTCTTCTATGAGTATGTCTGCTCGTGATGTTCTGTGTCGTGCTTGCTATTTATTTTATGTTAAGCGGCCCCTTGAGACTAAACCAGGTAGAGAAGAACTATCTTCTTGTTTAAATGAGTTACGCATCCACCCCTTCTACCCGGTAAAACTGTCCCATCCTAATAAAACAACGCAATTCACCACAGGATGCCACTACAATACAACACCAAACACACCACACTACATCAACCCACTCAGCATAAAGGATGGTCCCCTGAGCAGATGCTTCAATTCGTTAACTGCCGTTCGCCTATCAACACGTCAACAATTCGATCATCAACAACATTCGCTGAGACACTGCGCCGCGTCAACACCTCTACTCAACCTCGATTATACTTTTCGACTTCCATCCGTAAAAGCTCGATCGCCAGCTCCAGCAAGTCGGAATAGGGTTCTCGCCGCCCCGTGACACCTATCTTATTAAAATTAAATTGTATAACATTTATAATGGTGAAAGTTGTAATCTCTTTGATACAATTGTGAAAATACAAACAAAATTTGTTTTTATTAAACATAAATTTTGTATACTTTTAATCATGGTCCTTCGAGCCTTAAAGAAAGGCACTAACGATTTTAGTCAAAAACTGTGAAAACCCAATAGCACGGTGAAGTGACAAAAACAAAACCAATTTTGGTAACAAACACTTCTTCTTTCGGAAGCTTTTGGCGGAGGGACAATAGTCTTCCCGTGTATATTCGCCGAAAATGGCAGGAACATCCGGCGACAGAGCCCTTGAGTAATGGTGATGACCAAGCGATTAAGCGTCCCACCAACGACAAAGGGACACCATCGAGGAGGCAAACGGCCATAGTATCTGAAGAACATCCGAGGTTAAAATATTTATTATTTACATACATAGTATGTATGTATGTACATACAAACTATCTTCAACCGAACTTAGACTTTTTCACCTTTTCACTTTGGAATACATATCGATTTCATTTGTTTAGTCTCACATCAATCATGAAATTATTATTATAATTGGTATTGAATCCTGTTTATAAGAAATTGAAAATGTGTTCTATGAAAAATATTCTAGTGTCAATAATTTTGTTCAACATTTTACGTTTGGAAACATATCTTTGTGCAAAAACAATAGAAAGATGATAATGGAAGATGCTAAAGAAAAATATAGATTTTTGATTACCGGCGGTTATCGTCCTAAGATAGATAATTTGGCAAAATATGTTGTCTCCATACGACGAAAAAAATACAAAAGGTTTTTTGGTGATGATCACAATTGTGGTGGCTCCATAATCTCACCCAAAGTTATTCTGACCGCAGCATATTGCGTTTGTAGGGGGTAATTTGACGTTTTTGTAAAAAAGATCTTAATGAGTATATAAGCACTTCTATAAATTCAGCGATAGCCGAATAGAATTGAGACCGTCTGATTTATTGGTCGTAGCTGGAACTCCGAGGCGCTGTTACTGAAAAAACCCAAGCCTTAAAAGTTGATAGAGTTCTTAGACACCCCTACTACGACCCTGAGACTAATCGAAATGATATTGCTTTGTTATTGTTGCTAAAAAATATATATGAAGACGGGTTTTCAGCACAGAGGATTAGTCTGCAAACCAACATATTGCCTCCTCATACAAAATGCACCGTGCTTGGCTGGGGTCGAATTTTTACCGTGAGTAAAAGCTATTATAATACAATAAATGAGTACTTCAACTGTTAAAATTATTCTAGATGGGTCCAGTACCAGATTTAATATTACACGCCGATGTCTATATAATGCCAACTGAATTCTGTATAGAGAGAACCTCTCGGTTTTATTTTGGCATGATGTGTGCTGCCGATGAGGATGATTTTGAACAAAATGGATGCCATGGTGATTCGGGTGGTCCGTTGATATGCAATGGCAGTGTAACGGCTATTGTAGCATTTGGCTATAGATGTGGTACCTCAAGTGCCGTTTTTTATACCAATGTGACTTCGTATCTTGATTGAATTCGTGAGAACAGTTTCAGTAAATTGAGACCTGTAAATTTTATTTTGCTAGTTATATTACAAATTTTCTTAATGAAAGGTGTGTGAAGCGCATAACAGGCACTTATATAGAAAATTAACGGTTGTTGTTATTGCAACAGTTAAATTAAACTAAGTTGTGTGAGAAAAGTGTTTTACGCGTTAGAAGCAGGAGTGATGAGTTGACAATGTTTTAATGCAGGTGAGCGTGTAAGAGAGAGGTTGAATGAAGCGAGATCAACTTAGTGTTTTACCGAACCAGTATCGGACAGGTTCTTACCGTAAGCGGTGTCATAATATGCATATGTAGTATCAGTTTTTGTTGTAATCCAAATCACAGACTTTTACACAATTTCACATTTCTAATTTCACAGGAAGTCAATTAGATGACGACAGTTGCTGTCTTCGTCTAACAGCAAGCTTCAAAGGCATAACGTACATAAAAAATTTATGCAATATAATATTAAGTAGTTAATATAAACAGTGTATAGTACATTTGTAGAGGGTAAGGCGCCAATTAAACGTTATTTAATAACTATTTACGTACATACATTCATACAAACAAACGTACATTACTTCTACAAACTGAACACTCTGTCACTTTATAGTTAACAACAAAATACTATTTGAGCTCAGTCCAGCTATGGCAACGTAGCATTTACAACGTATTTAAGTACATACATACATACATACCTACATACAATAGTATATTCGCTACCATATTTCATGGCACTAAATGATTTGAGAATTCGTACCAAGGATGGGGAAGTGCTCGGCACCCGTGACTCATTATTTGAGAAATCGCAGGTAGTTCAAGAAGCGAAAAAGGTGTCGGACCAAGAAGGTTGCATCTCATTAAATAAAATCACATCAAACATTTTGCGTCGCATTATCATATGGGCCGAAAAATGTGAGGATGCCTCTTATGATTTGGACAATAACAACATGGAAGCATGGAAAGATCAATTCTTAGATGTCGATAATGAAACATTATTCCAAATAATTAGCGCTGCAGATGACTTGCATCAAAAGGAACTCGTCAATAGGGCTATAACTAAAGTGGCTAGAGGCATCAGTGACAAATCAGCACCGGAAATAGCGAAATATTTTAATTTACGTTCGAAAAATGTACACTTGTGAGAATTTATACAATCGGTAATGAGATAAATAAAGTGGAATTATTACTCTTAATGATAATATGCGTTTGATATACTTACATATATTGGGAAATACAAACAAGTCTATGTGTATGTACATATAATAGCTATAGTGTCTGATATGATGTGAAGTTTTCTAGTAACTTTAGGAATAGTTGGAATATTTCAATTTACACTGCACCCTTCGATAGACAAAACCAAACGATGTGTTAACCGATGGCTGCGCAAAATGCCAAACGACTGCGCGCCACTTACTTTCACCGATGAGGAGGTTCAGAATGCCAACAACAAATCGAAATCATCTAAATCCATTGGCCCTTATGGAATCAACATGCTTATGCTAAACCATCTAAGGCTCGATGGGAGTAAACTATCTTACAAAAGTCCTCAACCTGTCGCTGACCACTCTTCAAATACCCGTTGTGTGGAAAGCCGAAAGAGTGGTCCCACTACTGAAACCTGGGAAACCCGCCAACAAAGGGGAGTCCTATCGTCCGAGAAGTCTCCTCTCCCCAGTAGTGAAACACTTGAGGCCTCGCTACTCCCGACCTTCACTCGCCACTTGAGCCTAGCCAGCCACCAGCATTGATTCCGAAAAATGCACAGCACCACCACAGCACTTAGCGTCATAAACGCTCAGATAGTTCGTGACCTCAACCAGAAACCACCCTGTGAGAGAACGATCCTCGTAGCGTTGGACTTGTCAAAAGCTTTTGACATAGTCAACCACACAACGCTACTACAAGACATAGAGAAAACTACGCTTCCTTCAGGACTGAAGAGATGGACCAAGAACTACCTGAGCGGTCGACAATCATCCGTACTATTTCGAGGTGAAACATCTAAACTGAGAAAAATTAAACAGGGGGTTCCGCAGGGGGGTTTCCTTTTCCCGTTACTGTTTAACTTCTACATCTCGAAACTCCCACAGCCACCTGAGGGGTTTTCCATAACCTCGATGGCATGTGTTCAAAAGTAAACAACTACCTCTCCGACCTTTCTCGTTTCCTCACTGCAAGGAACCTCACACTTGCCCCACCAAATCCACAGCGACCATTTTTGGATCCAGTGGTACGCAGATAAGGAAACTCCAGACCTGCCAGAACACTGCACTCCGGACCACGACGGGATGCCTCTTGATGTCTACCATCGAACACTTACATAGTGAGACGCTTATGCTCCCAGTTAAGGAGCATAATGAACTCTCTCCAAGCAGTTCCTGCTGGGATGTTTTCGTAGAAATCACCCTTGCAGCCACCTGCTTGGTGCGGATCCGCCTTCTAGGAGCATCAAGAGGTCTTTTCTTGACTACGTCGGCGACATCGTACAGTACACCGACCGGACTTCGAACGCAACTAACTACCGACAGGTAGTGACCGCCATTCACAATGGAGTTATCAACACCTTCACCGACTCCCTCCCAGTGAATGGCGTAGGAGTCAAACCACCACCTATTGCAGACGAAGAGCTCTAGTTGCCGCAAGAAACGCGAGTGACCCTAGCGCAACTTCGTTCTGGATATCGTAGTAGGTTAAACCCTACTTGTCCAGAATAGACGCCGATATATCCAATATATGTCTGCATGCAATGAGTTTCCGCCTGACACTGGCCACTTCTTTGCATGCCCTGCCAACCCTACTTATCTAACACCCCTTTTCCTTTGGTCTGACCTCGTCGAAACAGCACGATTCCTGGCCCTCCCGCTAGATCACATCGACGATAACATGGTTAACCCTTACCATCCTAAAGAAGATTGATAACCGTTAAAACAACAACAACATATTAACTAGGCGAAGGAGTATAGCCCGCACACTTGTCAGCCTCCTTCACTCCACAAAGGAGCGCGATTATTGCCAAGTATCAAGCCGCTAGCCGACAAAACCTAGGGAAAAGTAACCGGCCGGCTGGTCATTATCTACATAGCACTGATATCGTCGGCTGGACTGAATTCAGACATGCACTGACCGTCATTCACAGCGGAGCCATTAACACCTTCACCAACTCCCTATTACTAAATCGACTTTACAAATTTCGTGACAAACTTTTCTAAAAAAAAAAAAATAGAAGTTCTTCTAAAAAATTATGAAGAGGTCGTTGTTAAATCGAATGTAGAATCACTCCAGCCTTTTTATTCTCTTAAATGCCTTCAACATAAATCGCCACCGTACCAACTTCTATGTATGTTTGTTTGTATATCACAATAATTTATAGTAAAAAATTAGGTAAAAATTTACAATAGCAACTTCTCCCAAAACTTTACCGAATATTTTTAATCTTAGGGAAGTCTTTCAACTTGCTTTATACATATGTACTTACATAATTGTGGTTTCGGTGCGAACGTAACAATAAATTTGATGGTATACGAAATTGTGTATTTCGTAGAAATAGAAAATAAGGCCTTTTGTTGTTGTTGTAGTTAACTGTTGCGAGTTAACTGTTTGCGTCAGGTACCAAATTCGGGATATCGAGTACTTCGTAGAATATAAACAATTTAATTGTTGTTGTACTGACAGAAAATTTCCCCAAAAACAATTTTGAAGAATGATCCCGGTTGACTGTTTGTGTCAGGTATCAAATCGCGGTCTATTCCGAAAGCACTCTTACAAGCAATATATGTATGTATATATATTTTAATAGTAGAAACTAAAACAATCAACCAAAGAAATACATATTCTTAACTTTTTTCTTAGCTAGCTTTAAAAAAATATAAAATTGTAAATAAATATTGAATACACAATCAAAATTATACCATAATTACAAAACTTCGTATGGTTTTTGGGGAAAATCAATTACATTTATTGCGAAATATTGTTTAAATATGTTAAGAGATTTTAAAGGAATCTCAGCAGTGACAATTCAAGCCATACAATTTTGATTAAAATTTTATACTGATCTCTCCTTTATAGTAATATTTTTTTTATACATTAGTTAATATAAGGGCTATTGTGTTTTGAATATACTACTTTATTTTTCCTCACACCACTCGTTCTCTTTACGCACTTGTTCCTCTTCTGCTGGCGTGAAATCGTTTTTGATATTGAAAGTTTTCCGGATCTCTTCGGGTGTTTTACCTTTAATCATATTTGCCACAGTTTTACAAGTTACATCCAGCAATCCTTTAATATCCAAGTAATTAGCGGCTAAAATTAGTTCAAAGAGTGTGCCCTGATCAACTTTCAAAAAATCTGCATCCCAGGAGGAAATATCATCGGTACGTTTTTCTTTGTTCTCATCATCTTCGGTTGGTTGTGGATCGTCTTTGTGATACGTAGCCCATGTAAGTACTTTACGCAGTATGGCAGAATTAACATTAGGTAATGGAACAGTAGCGTTTTCGCTATCATCCATGCCGCAATCCTCCAACATTGTTTTTATGGTACCTGAGCATTTTGCGATTTGCACGTCAGTTTCGAAGTTTTCGTTGTCTGATGATTGCAAGGTAATAGGCATCTTGATATTCTATTTCTGAAATTAAGAATAAATCGAATAATATATGTATACACACATGCACAAATGTTTATGGTATATTTAGAAAACTTTGATTGCTCTAGGGCTCTCTATGTTTTTACCGTCACCGAAACGTACCTTTTCTTTACAATTTATCAAAACTTTCAGATCTTGTATTCACGACAAAACGCAATATAATTGCTTCAATATATTCCAAATATTTGGTTTTAAACGATTGCAACAGTCCTGTAAACCTAACAAATGAATTTTTTGGGACCTTCTTGCACTGCTCAAAATAAATTCACGAATGACAAATGACAAAGGCGCAAATATAAGTACATATTTCAGGGTTGTATTCACAATATTATTTTAGAGTTGCCAGAAAATTGCAAATATTCGCCGGGAAAAATATTTTGTTGTTTCTCACAATTTTTTCAGATAGATAAAAATATTTTCTTTCTAACGAATACATTTTTTTTTTTTAGTTTTCATTGAGTGATATAATTCGCAATCTCTTTTTTTTATTAATAGATTTTTATTTAAACTATTTGTATGTTCATTGAAACTTTAGGTTATTCGTGTGAACAATTTGAATGATACGGTAAAGTCACATAATAAATCTATTACATTCGTCAACTCTACAACTCAGGTTTCATTCGTTAAACTCTTTTACTTTTCACTTTTGTTCTGCTGCTGTCACCTCGATTCAAATGAAGATGTAAATAAAAAAAATGAATTTTTTGTTTTAAATTTTTTGTTATTATATTAAGATGGAATTCGGACTCACGAACAAAGGTTTTGTCAGGCAAGAAACTAATTTTTTTTTGTTACACAATGGAATGTAACACATTTCATATTCTGGCAGTTTAGAAATACATTTTGTTTTTTGTATCCAGTAAAGCAACATAATAATCTAATGAGCCACAGTGCAGTCGTCATATGTCCACAAAAAAGTGGAGGCACAAGCGCCAGTTCCAAAGAGCCGTACATGGTTATAACGTCTGGCAGCCCACAATGCGTAAAAGGCCATCAAAAGCAATACGGTTAAAATGGACAAAATCAATTGATAAAAAATTGTCATTTTCCGATAGCTGAAAAGATATTGGCATAATGTCAGGAGAGCACCGCGAATAATTAAATCTTGTAATTCACATGGATACTTTATTTTGAACATTCCGCATACGTGATTGATGACCGCATTCACAACATTTTACGTCATTAAGCGTTCGAAAAAGATCTGCCTTTTGCTTCTCCTTATATTTACAAAATATATCACGGATATCGTCAGATAATTCCATTATATCCGACATATTCCAAGGATTTAAAAAATAAGCGATCAGAAAAAATATATGTATATTTGATGAATTGATATTTTCAATTTTGAATTACTCTTCTGTGTTGCTAGATTACATGAATTCGTGCAACACAAAAGAATAATAATGTGTAATAACCAGATTCCTAAAGAAAATATTATGCATAACCTGTAGGATAATTATAGATAAATTATAGATAAATTAAATGCTTATAGATAATGCTTGTAATATTGTAAAAGCTTTGTAAAATTCGATAAAATGCTTTATAATGGAGCAATATATTATTGTCCGTGTGTTCATGCCATAATTGCTTATGGCAGACGATTTTTGGTGGTTTCGGTACGAGTTTATTATCGCGACGACGAACGAGGACAACTACAACGAAGTCGAAGACGCTGCTAAGAATTTTTGTGGTTTCTGTTTCTTTTTTATTCGTTGTGAAGTGAACGTGAATTCAGGATTCTATATATTTTTATTATTTTTACGCAGCAATATTTGAGCTTATCTCTACTAATAGATTAAAGTGATTAAGAAAAAGAAAACGATTTTATAGAGGGTGTAATGGCGTGAGGGAAGCGAAAACAAAGAAGTTGAAACTTCTGTGTTTTGTGCGTGAGAGCTCGCTCGGAGTTTCTCGCCAGCACAGACGGCTAGACAGCAAGACAGCAGTCAGAAAAGTTGAACAAAAGGAAGTTTAGGTTGAAAAATAATCGGCTGTAAATTGTTTGTAAATCGAAAGCAGCTGAAGATATCTTTTAACAATTTACAGATCTATGGGAGTTGTTTTCATAGCGGCTTTTAATCTGGTAAATAATTGCAAAAATGTATTTATACAAGTAAAATTTTTTTCGTTCTTGAGGACGGACGGTTTTTTTTTCTTGCATTTTCTCAATTTTGCTGTTGACGCTGGCTGGTAATTTTTTCCAGTTATGCCTCATCAGTATAGTGTTATCTCGTTTGCACCAACGTGGATAGAAAAGTGTAGACTTTGTAATGTGATTATTCCCTTTGTCTTCAGAAGTACACATATTGTGATTGTTAATTGAGGTGTATTGAACGGGTACCATTTCGGCAGAAAACCATTCGATATTAAGTGATCTAATTAAATTTATTTGCTGTGTTCTTGTAAAACTAAACCATATTTATGGGTTCAAACAATGTAGTGAATGACTTTTGATTGAATTTTCTGTGTTTTTGTACTTTTTAAACGACGGAAAATCATGTTCCTGCAATAGTGGCATTGGTCGGCTTCGACAGCTGATGCGATTTCGCGACAGGGCTGCGCAAGTATCACGACACAGCGTGCTCCACTACTAAACAGTCGTTTCGCTCTCACTTAAAGCTGAATACGAATGCGAAAGTTTAGCCCTTTTTATCGAGTGCGTTCAATTATAGCTACCGCTGACTTTTCTGTGACAAGATCAAAACAGGCATGTTAATGCTTTAATTTGGTGAATGAAAAATTAATTGACAGTGATTGCTATTTAAAAAATAAAGGATGGGAATGAAAAGTTTTGACCTACCCAATGTTTTGTGAAACGCCAGATTGCGGATATATTGCTTGCAAATATTGAATGCCAAAGGAATACCGACTTTGTATACATATTAAATATATTTTGGAGACAGCGACAACTCTACCAGTCATTTTGGTTTTGTATGACAGTCGGTTTTTTTGTTTTATAATTTGGAAAAATCAATTGTATTTCCAGTTTAAAATAACTCTTGTGCAATAGCATAGCATAGTTAGAATATTGTACGTCTTGTAACATTTTACACAACTTTCCAAAATACCTACTAAATAAGCCTTATTTAGTTTCACCTTAACAGTTCAGGGGAAGCAAAACAATGATTGCCAACCACTTTTAAATTGATAATTGTTATACATTGTTATGTTTTGACATACTTATAATTTAATTATTGTATTTTTCATTACAGTGACTGTTAACTGTTAAGCAGGTGCCTAAGCATCAGCGGCAGTGACAGGAAGAGTGACAACAATGGTTGTTGGTTCGAATCATCAGCGGCGTGGTGGTGGTGATACTGGCAGCAATAGCAAAAGCGGAAATTCTTCGTCCAACGCAGTCTCCTCCACCTCAAATAATAGTACGTCTAGTTATCATCATTCAGCTCATAACACAGGTCATCATAATAATAGTGGCAAAACAAATTCGATGTCTTCACATAATAATGGCGGAAGTAATGCCCATAGCAGTTCAAATGGTCATGCCCAACATCAGAGTACATACAATGTATATACAAACGGCTATCATTTAGGCAGTACGACTGGCGGCACAAATGGAGCTGCTAGTAATAGTGTCAGTCGACTTTCACAGTCGACGGGGATGACACCAAAAGAACTTTCCGAAAATGATGACCTAGCAACTTCACTGATTTTGGACCCGCATTTGGGTTTTCAGACGCATAAAATGAACATTCGATATCGTCCACTCAAAGTGGACAGTGCTCAGTTAAAGGCTGTAGTGGATGATTTTATTGCAACACAAAATTATGATGTGGCGGTAAAAAAGATATTTAATGGCCCTTGGATACCAAGAAGTTTTAAAAGTAAAAACAAAATAAGTTTCAAGCGACTACACGATCATGTAAGATTTTTTATTCTGTGCTAAAAATATATGTTCAATACAACTTCATAATGAACATATTTTTTTATTAATGTTTACCCATATGATATTTTCAGATAATTCGTTATTTACGTGTGTTTGATAAGGACAGTGGTTTTGTAATTGAGGCATGTTATCGTTACTCACTCGAAGGTCAGAAGGGTGCCAAAATCAGTTCGACAAAACGTTGGTCAAAGAATGATAAAATCGAATGCTTGGTGGGTTGCATAGCAGAGTTGTCTGAAGCTGAAGAAGCAGCTTTATTGCATACAGGCAAAAATGATTTTTCTGTTATGTACAGCTGTCGGAAAAACTGTGCCCAGTTATGGCTGGGACCTGCTGCTTATATAAATCACGACTGCCGGGCGAATTGTAAATTTGTTGCCACTGGACGCGATACCGCATGTGTGAAAGTGTTACGCGATATTGAAGTTGGGGAAGAAATTACCTGTTTTTATGGGGAGGACTTTTTCGGCGATGGCAACTGTTATTGTGAGTGTGAAACTTGTGAGCGGCGTGGAACCGGCGCATTTGCCGGTAAGGTTATAAACGGCCACACTGGCAGCGATGCTGGTGCCTTAGCAATGGGTTTGAGTGGAGCTTGCGTAATTGGTATAAACTCGCATGATCCATCTGCAAGTGGCGGTTATCGATTACGTGAAACTGACAATCGTATAAATCGTATTAAAAGCCGTGCCAACTCTACAAATTCAACACACCTTGATACAAACACGTGTGCGACGAACGCACCTACAACTACTGAAAGCTCTGCAGGGGCTCAGATGGCCAAGAAGACCGAAGGTGACGCCGGTATTGCTATGGAAGTCCCTAATTTAGAAACAATGAAAAAACAACAACCTACTGTGGTAGTGACCCCGTTAACGATGAAGGAATTGCGACAAAAAGGTATGACCAAATACGATGCTGAAATGATCATGGCCAACACATACCAACGACATCACCATCATCAGCAGCATCACTCTCATCAACATGTATTGCAGCAAGATATTAATTGCAAACATTCTGCATCTGATGCCATATCAGGTAGTAAAGTAGGTGGTAGCAGTTTTAATGTAGGGAGAGAATCGCTACGCAAATCGGCACGAGTAAACAGCACCAGCAGCACTATATCTTCTGGTTCAGCGGACGAACTTTCCGTAAGTGCCGCAACAGCTGTGTCCCGTAACGTCAGCGCCGGTGCCGTGGCTAAAGCGAATGCAACAAGCGCAGCGGCCGAACCAAAGTCGAGCGCAGCCACTACTGTGGCACGACGGCCAATACGAAAAAATGCTGGCAATGTTGTGCATAAAACTAATTCGAACATCAATAAAACAAGTGGCTATGTTACACGTAGCAGTAGCAGCAGACAAACACGTGCTACAGCAGCGGAATGTGTAGAGGAAACGGAGGAATGCTGCGCTCAAAGGGATACAAATGATTTAAATGAAATGGACGAGGAATTTGATAATGACATGGAACAACAACAACGCACCGACACAGCAATTGATGTTGTCAGAACAGCAATAGTTGTGGAAGACGATAAGGTCGGACTGCCTAAAGGCACCGAACGCCAGCGACATGACAAACCAATACGCCTGCGCAATGGACTGACTCGCGCCGCCGCCGCTGCAACTTTGCATAACAACAGCGGCGGGCGTATACTGCGCAATCACCACCAGCATCAGTCGACTGCACACAATAGTGATATAACCGCGTCAAGCATTGGCACGGAATTAAAATCAACTGCCACTGATGCCCATACGAATCGTAATATTTATAACAGTAAAAATAGTTCTAATAATAGCAGTAGTTTAAGTAGTAATTGTAGTAGTAGTAGTAGTGCTAATGATTCAAATGAGTTCTTTAGCGGAATTGCGGATAGGTTGCCGGCTAGCAGACACTATGCTAACACAGCCACTATGCAAGAAGTTACCAACTTTGACCCAAGCTCAGCACTTTGCCATGCTGACGGTGAGAATGGAGTGAATGCCACAGACACCACCCACAATAGAAATAAAAGTATTAGTCCAAGTTATCGAAAAAATTTAATAGATTCATTTGAAGAAGCGTCAGTGACACAAGGGCAAGAATCTGTTGAGACGTGTCTTGCGAAAGATTCTATGCAAACACACGCACAACGTGCAACTCGTCGAAATCAGCAACGCATCGCTATTAAAACCGATATCAGTACAATACCAACAACAAATGGCACTATAACAACGCGTAAGCGGAGTCTATCTCAGCTAACGGAACAACAAGTACATGGCGTTAATAATCGCAACGGTAGCGATAACGATGTGCAAGACAAAGCTGCGACACACGATGCAGTCGAAAGAAACTGCGCGCCTGTTGTTGCTGTTACGGCCATGGAAACACTCTTGAAGACACCGGAGCGGCGCTTGAAGTTGACGCTGCGTATGAAGCGTTCCCCAATACTCGATGAAGTTATTGAATCGGGGACTAGCCTGAGCGACGAGAGTAGCAGTTTTAACGGTTCATTCAGTCGTGCCTCATCTCATTCCGCCGAACCGGTGGAGTATGAGATTTTACGCATGGAAGGTATTTCCGAACACGGTGGTGACTTTGATAGTATTCCGCTAAAGCGTAAAAAGCGTCACAAAACAAACAAAGAGCACCATCATCACCATCGACACCGTAGTCGTCATCGGCAGCATCAACGCTACAAAGCTGCTGATGAATTATCGCATAGTATGAATGTTGAAGTTTCTACCACGCCCCCGGCGGGTGTACCTGCCGCACAGTCCAGTCCACAAGCTGCTGTGCTGCCCCCACTAGCCACCGATGCTAACGGCTGTGCGGTGCACACGCCACAAAAAAAGCGACTACGTTTAATATTTGGTAATGAGACGCACACAATCGACATTCCAGCGATTAGTTCAAATGCTAGCCTAAATAGCACTCCGTTTAATACCAGCGGTAGCAGCGCCGAGTGTGAAAATGAAACGGGCGACATAAGCGAGTCTACAATTGCTTCGAATGCAACCAACACAACACATTCGGCGGTTGCTGTCACACCAACGACCAGCACTAACGCGAGTGCTGACACCAGCATTAGCACACGCGCAAACGCATCGTTGTTGGCCAACGCTTCAACGCATTCAATATCATCCAACGCACCTACCGAGCCAGCCATTTCGCCGCAATCGCATTCGAATTCTAATTCCAGCTTGTGTTCTTCGAATTCCACCTTCGCGTCGGCCTGCTCGACAGCATCTGCGCCCACATCGTTGCCACAGAGTGGAAAACACGACCAGCATGAGCAAATTGTTGCTTCTTCAGCAGCAAA
The DNA here is from genome assembly GCF_023373825.1 of Bactrocera dorsalis. Taxonomy (NCBI): domain Eukaryota; kingdom Metazoa; phylum Arthropoda; class Insecta; order Diptera; family Tephritidae; genus Bactrocera; species Bactrocera dorsalis. The sequence goes on from NC_064306.1 coordinate 44,607,912, forward strand.
TTTTGTACACACCACTGTTGCGCCGTCTGTAACAAATACTGTTGTGGTGGCACCGCCAATGTTGCAACACAAACCCTTTACATTGCTACAGCATCACTCGCAGACTTCCGCAGTTACACCCACCGTTACAACACCACACAATAACTTTGGCGCTTACATGCAACATCCGCATGGTGGAACAGGCAGCATCACTGGCTTGCCAAAGACTGCGACAGCAACTGCAGCTAGCGGCAACAACAACTGCATTGCCGGCAACTTGAATGGCGTAGCAGCTGCGCTGGCGCCAACCTTGTTTTTATCGCAGGCGAGCGTGCCAAAACATACCTTCGGCTCCTGTGCCTTACTGCCGCCCCCCACTTTTGCACGCAATTTAACAACCAGTGGTCACACGTTGTCCATGGGCTCTACAGCGATGACTGCGACTGCTACGAGCGCGTCACACAAAGCAGTTGCCAGTGCGTCGTTGCGTGCTCTCAATGCGTATACAACCACCTCAACAACAACGATGACAATTGGTACAACAACAGCAGTGTCTAGCGTAAACGCGCTAGGCGGTGTGCTCAGTGGTGGTGTTGGTGGTGGTGGTAATGGTGTTGCCACCACCTTAATGGTCAAGAAAACGACTGATCTCCTTATGAATTGACCTTCATTGTTGGCAATTGTTGTACATTGTGTTTCGCAAAGGGCAGTAGTGCTGTCGCTGCGTTTGTGGCTGTGTTCTTGGCTGGATAGTGTTGCTGCGGGCGCCAGGCGCGTTTCGTTTTCAGCATTTTAATCACATGTTGTTGCATTCTATTAAATCGTGTTTAGTAGATAATTTTCTGTGTGTGTGTGTGTGTTGTGTTGTGTTGTGAGTATGGTAGCGCTGGTTAAGCAACAATTGAAATTCAACATTTTTTTTCTTAACGAATAGTACGAAATGTTTTGCAGTTAGGTTCAAAGTAAAGTAATAGTTTAGTTTAGATTATTACGGGTTAAGTAAAATGAATTAAATTAATGAATAATTATCAACAATTAAATGCATAATTTCATAAGTAAATATTACATTGCATAACAAAAAAGTCTTAATCAGGGAAAAATTTCGTAAGCTATAACTGTGGGTTTCTAACCTCTCAATTAAAATTGAAAGTGGTTAAAATAAATATTATTTGTAGAAAATTAGAAAACCAGTTTTAAACGGTAACCTTCCCAAATAGATCATAACAAAAACGGGTGTTCGTTTTCTCGATAGAGCTGCTTGTGCACAACCGAATGTCTGGATTTATTATTTACATACTTATTTGCACATGTTGTTTTTTCGCAGAGCAATCAATCAAATATAATAATTTTTAATATCAATTACACAAAATTTCGACAAAAAATAATTTCACAATTTTGAATTAATTTCAAACATCCACTATATTTAAACGGAATGGTTTGTGAAAATTATGTGTTTTTTTTTTCAATTTAACTTCTTGTTCTAGTTAATTCAATAATATGCTAAATTTATGCTTTTATATTATGCATAATAAACATTTTTGGTGTGTGCTGTGCTTAAATCGAAAATATTTAAATGTTTCGAACTTTTATCATTGCAACTAAGCTCTTATAGAAAACTCATAGGAAAATAGTTTTTTTTGTAATGCCCAGCTTTATTTAATTTTTTTCTTTGGAAATTTATCGTAACTCTTACTTCTTCATAGAAATGGTGTATTGTATGGATATGAATGATGTTGATCAGTTTTTCTTTTTTTTTCTCTCTTCTTTTCTCTACTTTTTATATTGCAGATGAAAAACTTATAAATAATTGTAAAAGAAATGAATTGACTTTAAGTAGTAATGCTAAAGTTAATGATTATGTAGATAATAATCCCTTTAAATTCTACAATAATCCATCTAACAGCTATGAACATGGGTGTATAGGTCAAAGCAACAACAACAGTAACAAACATGGATCAAACGAGAAGAACCAAAAGGGCCACTTACCAATTGCTAATAGCTTCTCAGATAATCTTTATAATAATAATGGCATGTATTTGAATACTGAAACCACGAAACAGAATAGCGGTAGAATAACAAAAACTACAACAAAATATATTGATAGCGAAAGTCCTAATACAAATAATAATTCAATGGTTAAGAAGTTACGTATAGAAATCAATCGAATTCAAATCATGTATAGTTAAATTGCAAAAAAAAAATTAAAAATAAGAAAGAAATAAGCATATTAATACACAAGCCTGCATAAAATATGAGCCTCGAATGGAGTCGCAAAAATTGTAACTTTCCATTAAATGGCACTTAAAAACAAAAGTTGAAAGTTGACTAATACAAAAATAAATGAAAAATTCATTACTCAGTACATTAGTTAAAGCATTCTTAATAAATGTCGGTTGTGCGACCGAAAGTTGAAATTAATGAAATAAATGAATAAAATTGAATAGTAGAATGAAATGTAAAGAATAATAAAAATGAAAGTCGAGCATTATGTCGAACATAAATTAGTATCTCAGCGCTGCCAGGTAGCGTATATTAATTATTAAACATAACTTTGACATATATGTAAATAAAACAAACTATGTAAACATTTTCTCCAATAGTGTTCTAAAATCCGATTAAAATGTTACTAAATGATTTTAAATCGAATGCATAAAATAAATTCTACAGAAAATTCAAAAAGTGAAATAAATTTCAAAATATAAATGCAGGAAATGCTGGTAATATATTATAAGGATATAGGGTTTCTAAGGAAAAAAAAAATAATGAAGAAATGTGTATATCAATAAATTATTAACTTATTATTGAAAAATATTTGTCAAAATATCTTTATATCCTGTCGTAATGACGCAATTGAAATGAAATTTATCATTACCGATATTTTCTTTTAATCCTTTTTCCTTAAAGCTGTGTTATTTCATAAAGAACTACTGATACTTTTGTTTAATTCAAATTGCCAATCAAATGCTAGAAACTTGAATGTCATGCAATAACAATCAATCAAACGTCAAATTGGCTATTATACCGTTAGTTCGCGCTCAGCTGCATAAACTTCCAAACTAATTTGTACCCTTTAATAACATTTTCGTTTTAAAAATAATGAATTTTATAACTTTGTTTTGCATACCAAAGTCTAAAAATCCTCTAACTGTGGTGTAGAGAGCATACAATAGGAAAAAATGGAATAAATTTAAGTGTAATCATAAAACGGATAGTTTTGCATTAAGCTGATTTGTAAATATTACAAAACAATTGTGTTCTTTATATTAATATTAATTAACTATATGAAAACTGGTTCATATAAAACTAATAAACGTAAAAAAATCTTATAAATTAGCGCAATAATATAATGAATGTAAAATAGTTAAAGAAAAACACTTAATGCAAAGCACTAAACAACAAATTAAAAAGAAAGAGTGATAAAATCATTAAAAAAAGAAATCAATTGACCAATTGCAAACAATTTGTAGAATTAATAATTAATTAAAAAATAAACAAAATATAATGAAAAGTAAAACCTTATTAATTATTTTCAACCTAAAATGCCAATGCATGTGCATTTCCATAAACAAGAAATACAAAAATATTAGTTTTAACATAAATATTTAGTATGTTTAGTTAATTATATACGCTTTGCCAATATCTACAGTTTTAAGTTGTTTTCCAATATCTACGTATGTATAGCGATAATATATTAGATTTGTTTATTTTGTTCTCATAGTTTAACTTTTCACTTTAGTTAAATAAGCATACATACAAACTTTAAAGCATTCATCTCATTTAGTTTTAATGCAAATAGAATTAATTTACTGATACTTTTACGGATTAAATAAAGTTTCATTAAATATTTGTATACATTAAAGAAATAAAAAGTACGAAAAATATATAAATTTATTATAAAGTATTTGCATTTGGCGCATGCTATAAAAGAAAACAAAAACAAACGTTAATTTCGGTTGCACTGAAGCTATAATAACCATCACAAATAAAAATTTTCCATATTAGAACTAAATTTGGATCGGTCAGTCTGTATGTTATGGTATTTATATGTTATAGTGGTACACTCTGATATACATCGGGATATTGTAGTTTGGATAATAATCCAGGCAAAAATTCTTGAAGATATCTCGTCAAATAAAACAAATTACAAGGACTTAAGCTATTTGCTAATGTTGTCTATTGTGCATTCTCCTCAGTACTTGAACGGAAAAAAAAATCCGGATCCGTTTGGGTTATGTATTCCCCACTGTCGTGGGAATGTACACCCTCTTATATCACATATGGTCACAAAGGTCCAGCATTCTAAGAAGTTCCAGAAGCTTGCTAGGCGCAATGGACGTGGTGTGTCCCTGCCCATGTAGATGGATCCAAGGGCATTGAGGCTGCTTGTTGCTTTAATGCATTCTTTCATATATCTTATTGTAAAAACTATAGTGAGTACAATTTATTGTTCAATAGTCTTAAGCGACGTTCTCGGAAAAAACTTACTTAATTTTTTGCAGTTGCGACCCGAGAAAGGACAGTTACTGCGGACTGAGCGATGAGAATTTTTAACCAACACTTAATATAATAAATCCTTTTTAATAACTTGGTATCAAATCCATTTATTTTGCAATCATTTTGACAAACTAATTCTAAATTATTATTTAGCTTTTAACCAAGAATGCTGCAGTTTAATAGCAAATACGATATAAATTATTTGTAGACCATCTCAGTAGCGCCTTTGTGGGTTTAAAGATGAAATAAAAAAGAGCAAGATCCCTCTGTTATCGCGACGAAATTATTAACGCCGCTTAGTGGCCATATTTCTGGAATTCCCATTCCCTATTGTCTAATGGACACACCTGCCGGGTTTTTAACCAACGTGAGATGCAATGAAAATGAAAAGCATGATTACAGACACCCCATGCAACAGTACATTCCTCACTGGTAGCAGACGCCTGATTGGCCTGACATTCTATACACAAATCCATTATATGGTTGCGGCAAATAGCGCAATTGTCTACAACAATATCTGGAAATAGAAAAAATCGACAATTTTATTATAATAATTTTGGTAATTATTAGGTGTTTATAAGGACTTCAGTTCAAGGTTATGTAGTCATAAAGCAAATTACTACACACAAATAATAAGTATATTTGATTGTATTATGCATACCCCAGGCCCATAAAGCGACGGCATTCCACTAAAAGTTAAAAAAGGTGTATTTTTTGTTAACTGTAAAACTTGAGAATGAAATATACGTGCTTACCTTCTTCACATCAAAACGCTTCTTTTCGCCTTTGCTACTTGAAGTTGGTACCTCGAAATCTTCCTCGTCGACTTCCATTTCAATTCGTTTGGGGTTTGTCCGCAAACGATTTGATTAAAAATTTCAAAATTAAACTTCTATATTGCTCAAATTTGCTAAAATCTGCTATAATTGCTAACAATTGAAAACAATGCTCGAACAAATTACAACAACGAAGTGTAATGTCAAATTTTGCATGCAAGATGACTGTCGCTTTGTAACAATGTTGCCTGCTTTAAAATAAAAATTGTGTAAAATTACTGAGACTGCTATTTATCACATTTTAATAAATTATGAAAAAGGATTTGTGTGTAAAATCAGCTGCTTTATAACGGCAGGCCGATTGCTTATGCATTTATTTCTTTTATGCTATGTTTTTTAATAATTCTTGTTTGGAAGCTGTGCAACATTAAGCGTTAGCAACATTGTTTTACTGCTTGCCCAGACTACTGTTAACTATGGCCTTCAACACGATCAATGATGCCATATTAAAGTAGAAAATAAAAATTTTATTTTTCGTATAAAAAATAGAAACATCTTACGCCCAAGCGATCATTCTATAAATTTAAATAATTATTGCAAAAAACCAAACTAAGTGCTACTTTTGAACATGAAAATCTTATGGTAATGAAGACGAAAATTGTAATATTGTTAAAACTTTTTCGATTATATTAAGCATCTGACTCGCCCTGTTTTTAAAATGACGCTTGTGTTAGCGCCAAGCCTTCAGTTTTCGCGTTATTTTTGCATCGAAAGAATGAAAACAATTGAAAAAGTGTTTAAATAGTGTTATTATAGTGAATTTTAAATAAATATAGTGGAAAAGTGAATCGCGAGTGTTTTTATCATGTGTGTAGTGTAAAAAATGTTCAAAAGTAGTTCGAAAAATGTGTTTAATCGCTAAGTAAAAAATGCTTGAAACTTGTGCCCAGTAACAGCAAGAATATTCGAAGTTTAAATATTAACTGCAGTCTTTCAATCCGGAAATAGCTCGGTTAGATGTTTCCGTTCATGTCTATACAAGAATCGTAATCCTATTGGACCAATTGAGATTTGCGAGAACAAGTTGGATTTTGCGCTTGCAATGTCATATAAGAAAGCAAAGCTGAATTTACTTACATTAAGGTAAGCCGTTTGAAAAACATTTGTTTTTATGTGTCTAATAAGATTGTTGTATTGATTGTACATTGTTGTTGTATTAATTTGAAACATAATGCTGAGTTTACTCATATCCATTACTCCCTTTTTCATATAATTAATGTTTTAGGTCAATGCATTTTCTAGAAACAAAGTTAACTGTAAAAATTAAATGATTTTTTTTTTCAATTTCACATGACAAAAATATACCGATTGAAGCGATACATATGTTTTTATCGCATGCGATATTTTCATCGCATGCATTTTTTATATTGTATTAGACTTAAAATAAAAAAATAATTTGATTTAGAACAATATATAAAATTAATTTTTTCATGTTTTGATTTGAATGGATATTTAAAAAAAAAGAAAATTGTTTTTAAACAGTAACGGTAGCTTGAATGGCAATTAAAAAAGTTATTTTTTAAAAGGAGAAGTTAAGTGGAAAGCATTTTGAAAAAATTGGATTGAAATCCAAAAATCAATGTAATTTATTCTACTATAGATGAATACAACTAATGGTGGACGGATTTTGATTTTTGATAAAATGGCGTTTTTCCCAAAAAATTTAACCCTTCAGGTTTGTTTAAAAAATCGAAAACACCAAATTTATTTCTTTCTTTCATTACCTGTCAAATATATAGATAAGTAAATTTATTTAAAAGTTGAATAGAAATTTTCAGGTCGAGAGATATATTTATTTCGGAAATTTGAAGGATATTACTTGTAGAAGAGATTAGGTTCTTGCCTGATTTTGCCCATTTTCACATTGTAGTATAAGGTAGTGAAAAATCGATACTATTTTCGGCACTAAAGTCCATGAAAACACTATTGTTGCAGAAGCAGAGTTAATGTTTATAATACTTTTTTTTTGTAAATTTTGTCAAAAATATATTTATATTTATAAATACAATATTAAATTATGCTTATTTACATTATTAAAAGCACTCAGTATACATTTTTATGACTTATGATATCTATATGCCAAATACATGGGTACATACATACACATCTATAATAATACATTGTTCTATAGAAAAATACTGGCTCAAAGGAAAAATGCTTAATTTACTATAATTCTGCATGCTTTGACTAAACATAAATAGATATAACTAATTAAAAAATTACAATTAAATGTATTTCTTGAACCTATTCGGTTCAATTTTGTCGAATGTATTGTGAAACAACTAAAAGAAAAAGTTATTTCCTTCAATGTGTCTTAGCTTTGTAAGTGATTTTCCACACTTCGAAAAGGCATATTGTCGAGTGAAAACGGTAAAATATAGCCAGTGGCATAGATATGTGTGTGATGATAGTCCAACCCCAAACACCAAAGAATACCAGATTTGTCTCGCGAAAAACTGCGCGTCCTTTTATCAGAGTGTTGATGAACCAAATTGCAATATTTACTATAAGCAAAAATGTAACAATTTCACGACCCGGCTTGCGGCGTGCCTGTTTGGCGCCTTTACAGCGGCGATGGCTCGCATGGAGTATGAACATGGTCTGTAGTGAGGTCTCCGCCAAACCAAGGATCTCCGCAACAATGCCTTTAGAATGAGAATAGTGAAACATGAGAAAAGTAAAGATCGCACATGCGAAATTGGTGATTGATTTTCACTTACCCTCTATACGATCCGGCACCGCATCCCATTTGGAGAAGTAGCTGCCCAAAATGCTGAACATGCCATAGAGATAAACACCAGTCTGCGCCACAATCAGCAATTGATTGTCCAGTTCCATTGAGTGATGATCATCGCTGGAGTTTTGCACGTACTTCAGATCGCGTATCAATATGAGACCTACGAAATTGAAAATTCTTTACTTCTCTTTAAATGTATTGGCTGTGTGCGGTCTTACCAGCAATTATGGCCGCTGTGCAGATGAAGTACGTAATTATTTCCCAAATGGTGACCTCTTGCGTGGCAACCAATTCATAGCCGGGTTGTGTGTACAGCACAAAGTACATGATCATCGATATAATCGTCATTACAATCATAATTATGCCGAAGAAGAGCCCCTTATGCGACTGTGAACAATCGACGGAGAAATGATTTGCCGGTTTCTGATGTGCCGGTTTTATTGAACTTTTTCTGGAACGATCAATATCCGGAATGGAGCGCACTGTCTTCCACATCTCATAAAGTATAACAGCACAGATGAGTGAATACTCGATGGTACAGGGGAAGAGGAATGGCGCCACTTCCTGCACCAATGCGCCCATAATGTTGGTGCGTGAACAACCGACCGACACTTGCGTTGATGTGTTACCCGCTGCTGCTATCGTCACATTTGTGAGTACATTCTGTATGGTGGTGGCGATCGTATTATTCATGCTGTCCGTAATATGCTGTGTATGTGTCAGAGATCCATCACTCCAATCGGAAGTACCGTGAGCCTCGCTTGGGAATAACGCATCAGTTGCATCGCTTTCGTGGTGGCCAATGTGAAAGATTTCATGTTTCGTCTCCTCAACTAACACATACAACCACTCGCACAAATTGGTAGCAACCATGTGCATTAGGCCAAAACGACAGATGACCTTGTGACGTGCCATATCCAAATAGGTTGTATTGAGGAAGATAAACTGTATTTGCACTATGGCGAGCAGCATGCGACAAATCGGTGTGATTGCAATAAAGACATCACCACAACCGGCCTTGCCGTTCAATTCAAAATACTGACCGAATTCCAAACCCGAATACACCATAGTGCCGATGGCAAAAGCTATGGCGCCGACGCGCAGATAAAAACTGCCGAAATGTGTGACCTTGTGTTTCAAATGTATGTTCTGGGTTTCCTCATCTGTGCGTATAAAATAAATTACTATTAATTGTTATTGCCAGGGGCGATTTGAAAAATTATCACACACATATTTATGTATCTTCACAAAAAATGCTTAAGAGGCTAATATTGGATGCAATTTTCGTGGAAAGTTCGGTTTACTAATAATATGTCAGGTGGTACAATCTGGAAGACTCACATGTGAGAACAAAGATGGGTAATAAATAATGCGGTCATCAGATTGAGAAGGGCTATATATGACTTCCTTGATCACGCTTAGAAAACCCTCAAAAATGGTTTCACTTTGACAATTCATTCTAGGAATTAGGGAAAAAGAATGGATTTTCTCTTTTTCAGTTCCCATTAAAGATACGTTTAAGTTAATACAAAATTTGTATACCCTGAAGGATATGTAGGAGGCGCTAGGGAAATGTATGAGTCCGTATAAAAAGTATACTTTCATCACCCTTTATCCATTTCGAGGTTCCCTACTTTTTTAAAGAAAAAACACAAAAATCTCAAATTTAATGGATAATGGTCATTATCATTTGAAAGAACATTCATTGGCATTTATTTTTGAAGATTGTCTCCTTCAAGTGTTGGACGAGGCGACGTCTCAGATGATCTCTAGTGGGATCACCTCTATGTATCTGTATATAAACGATATTGATATGAAATTTTGTAACCGTTCTATTCTTCTCAAGAAACTGATCGATATCGAACCACTATAGCATATAGTAGATCAGAACGATCAAATTCTAGTTCTTGTATTACATTATTTGACAAGATGTCTTGACGAAACATGGGCTATGTCCAAAATAATGACACAATCTCCAAAGAAAATGTTCAGATCGGACCATCAGCCATTCAGGTTGACCGATCAAAGTATGAATATAAAGATCTGCATAAAAAATATTTTTTCCTTATTAAGCGAAGTTCAAGTCGGAGGTTATTTATATCAAACAATGTAGCTGGAAAGAACAACCGTGCTTCTAAGAATTTCTGCTGTCTCACACAAATTATAAAACGGAATCTTAAAATACTTAAGACTTCGTGGCATAAATTCGTCTCTGAGCTTTGAACTTTAAATTCTCAGATACAGAAGGCGAAATAGTCCACTAATTAGAGCTAGAAGCCATTGGTTCTTAAAAAATTGAGATTCCAAAACTCTTCGGGAGGGAATTGCTAGTATATTTTTCCAAATAACTATAGTGATTTTACTCTATATGGTAATTTCTGCTGAATATTCCACTCTTATCCGGATTTCCATTTACTTATATATGGTACATAAAAAATTGTACTTACGAAACGTCTTCAAGGCATTGAAAAGCGTACGATTCCGTAACGTCGTTGCATAAAGGAAGGCAACAAAAAGTATGCTTCCCATATACAAATAAACATAGAAGCCCTGGTATACATAATTGGGTATTTGTTTTGATATCACTTCGGTAATGGGCAAACATACGCCCACCAAAACTAGTATTTTACAATAAAATGCCGACAGTGCAGCACTCAAAGCGTCACTGGAAACAAACAAAATAGCAATTGATAAAGTCAAAAACACAAAACTTGAGATAATATCTCGAACACACTTCGCCATATACTTACTTGCCTTTGCGCCGATTTTTGACTTTCATTTGTTTCGCAGCAAAGTGGCGATCGTCTCCATCTCCATGTGCGTTGATTGTGACCATAGAGGTGGCGGCGGTGTCCGCAAGTGACCGACTGTTTACATAGAGAGAAGTAAAATAATAAATAAATTTGAAGAGAAAATGTGTACAATGAAATTAAAAAAAAACAATAGCACGCCGCATATGCTTGAACCTGTACCCGAAAGGACTTTTCGACGCATGACCATTCGCCTCCTTGCCATTCTTGCCGCGAAACAGCGCGGATGGTCGTCGTGCCAAGATATCTTGCAGCAGCAACGATGGACGTCGTGATATTTGCAAAGTCTGTATACTCGTGCTATTGCTGTTCGTCGGTGGTATGCCATTCGAGTGCTTCTCTAGTTTATCGTTTTTCTCACCGCCGCTACCATTGCCATGGCTGGTGAACTCAATGGCCGGTAGTAGAGCCTGTCGCGCATTGCCCGTGCTGACAAGCTCCAGATTTGTTTGTGAACGCACTAACGGTGAGATGGGGTGTGCCATGATCGGCACGTTATGGTAGCCGCACTGGTCGCAAGGTGTACGCGCGAGACGTTTCGATTGTGTCGACTGATTGTAGGAGGGTGTAGCTACGATTGTCGGTATAGAGAGCGAGGATATTGGTTTTACGTCGACGGTCTTGTAAAAGTAATCACTATTGTTGGCCGCTTGATTTTTGCTGCGTGTAAAATAGAATTATATTCACATTAAGTACGAAGAAGTGTTGGCAAGCAAGTGTGTTTAGTGACAGTGTGGTGCGTGTCTGTGCTAAGCTGCGTAAGCGGCGTTTCGTGTTGTGTGATATTGTGACTTAGATCGCATAACAATGTGCTCTAAAGCCAAGTGAATTTTAAATTTCCTGTTAGATCTGATCAAATTTGACTCGGACTGCTCCAATGAAACTACTCGCGCAAACCCAACCGATAAAAATTTGACTACGATATGAAAGTTTGTCTGTCGATTTTTATCATGGAAAATTTTTGAGCAACAAGTTTGTTTAAAATTTTGTTATTTCAATAGAATGACTGTTATAACATCATTGAAAATGATTGCGATTCTTTTCGCGGAGTTCAGAATCATTAAAACTGCTTTCGAAGTTTTTCGGGGAGTCTTCTTTATCATAATACGACTGCCTAAACGCATTCCGTGAAGCACGTGAAGTCAACGAAAACCACCTATATTATGATGATAACATCAAAAAAGTTAAACAAACTACAGTATTAGCATCAGATATATAGCGAAAGATCTCAACATCTCTTATAGATCGACTCAAGAGATTTTTGATATTTTTTTGGGTAATTTTTTGGTTATAAGGCGTATCACTGTTAGACTCGTCGCAAAAGAGAGGCTAGGCAACGTAGTTGAGGAACCTACAGTCAAACAATGCATCATTATAATTAACTAGACGTGGATTTATCAATATGATGCCGAAACTGTCCAACAATCAATCGAATGTCGCTCCAAAATTAACCGGAAAAACCAAACTCCGTTGATAATCATTCCAGCCGAGGCTTATAACAAGTGTACAATTCGATTAATAGACTATTTTGAAGGCGGTATTAAAGATTTATATTAAAATTGTAGGAAAGTGTTTACCAGTCCGGGTCAAATTTGATCAGATAATATGCTTATGGCTTTTTATTTAGTATTTAATTGGTGAGTGGCAAGGCAACATTTAAAACACAAATTCGCTTATATGCTTTTTGGTTATGTATTTGATTATATAACTGTTATTTGTTAATTTTTTTCTATTTTTCGATATTAACCGTCACTGTAAACCCACAACCGACGAGTTTAAAATTTAAATTTAAACTGACAATGAACTGTCGTAATACACCACAAGGGCGAATTATTGTTCAAAAAATCCTTACATATTTTCCATTTGGACTTGAAATACCATATTTCTGTGCAAGTCAATTATGCACCGCCTAAATTGATAAGAAGATTGATGATGTGTCAGTGAAAGCGTGATTGATTTCATCAAATTCAAATTATTCGCATATGTATTTGTAAATGGAGAAAATCAATATACATATATACATACATACATATATACATTTGTGAAAACATAAATATTTTATATGCTTGCCTATATAACAGCAAAAATGTTAAACCACTCGTACTATTTGTTATGGCCCTTAACATTCCGCTTAACAAACCACGGAATTTGTTTTAAGATTAGCGTTTACAGCAAAGAATTTGCGAAATATGTGTGCACGTGGTTTATATAAAAAATTTTCAATTCCAAATTGAACATAAAAGTGCCAAATATTATAAATCACTTCAAATTTCGTATGAAGAAATGCTAAACGCTGCGTCTAGACGGCCTTGCTTAAATGTCAGGCATAAAATTTCAATTTCATTTCTTCCTTATCTATTTTCATTCAAATATCAATTATTTCTTATCTATGTCAGTATATTATTTATTTTTTCTATGCCATTTATATATTCAAATACCAAAATATAAGAAAAATGTACAGCTCTGCATTATTGTTGCAATGTTCGCACGGCAATTTATGTATTACTTGTGACGTTATACTTGAAATTCCATAGTTTTCCGCTGCAAAATTAATTTTCATCTTCCTAATCTTTATGAAATTATTCACTATTATCGAAATAATCGTTCTCCAACTGCAAATTTCCGTGCGCTTTTGCCATTTTATGATCATAAGAATCGTCCATCTGGCTCGCTATTCGTCAAATTGTTGAAAATTTTGAGCGTGCATATTTTTTACATAAAATTAAAGTGCCAATAAGACAAAGCATCGCTCGAAGTAATAAAAATATTGTTGCCGTTCAGCCACGTGTTGCTGAAGACCGCAATTTCTCGTTTCCAAGACGTTATCATTCATTGGGACTGTCTCAAAGAACAATCTGGCGGAATCTGAGAAAGGGTTTTGACTTGCTTTCTTATAAAATTGTTGTCACTCAAGAACTGAAGGCATTGGACCACCATAAACGTCGTGAATTTGCTGATTTTGCTTAGGAACAACTTGAAAACGCTAATGGTTTTTTTTTTAATGAAAATTATTCTCTCCCTTGAGGCCCACTTTCATCTGAGGGGTACGGTAAATAACAAAACTGTCGACTCTAGTGCGAAGAAAATCCACAAATTATTCATAACAACCATTACATTCACCTAAATTGACAGATTAGTGCGGTTTTTGGTCTGGTGGAATCGTGTGGTGAAGCTGGTAAGTTACTGCCACTGGAGCGCGGCATAGATCGATGATAATCACCTTTTTTGACCACAATTGGAAGAAGTTGATCTTGGCAACATCTGGTTTCAACAAGATGGGGATACGTGCCACACAGCACGTGCAATAACCGAATTTTTGCGAGAAAAGTTTTGAGATTCGATTATTTTTAGAAATTGTGACATTGAATGGATGATTAAGATTAGAGGGTATTTGAAGTTCAAACTCTTCAAGATGAAGATTTTTTTCTATTCAAAAATTGATATCTTCTATATATTAATAGGGAGTAGTAGAGAACTTTATCTGTTTTGTAAATTTATCTTGGATTTATCATTAACTCTAATATTGGCTCGTTTACTAAGTAGTTCCGTTTGATGACAACACCTGATCTCATTGAATTTTTTTCCCAGCCAACTTCACACTTAACCGCTTTACCATTATATATCTGAACAGCCTTACTATAGCCTTATGTGTAAGAAATTTTCTAAATTTGTCGGAGTGTTTCTTATTTGGCGCCCTATCGAAAATGAAAGATCGAAAACAGCCTTTTCCAAATGTTTAACTGTCAAGGCGGTAAAAATGCCGTTCAAACCAGACAAAAATTATATGATTTGTAAGGAGAAGGTATGATGACCGATCGCCAATGCCAAAATAGGTTTACATTTTTCATTTTCATTTCAACAATTACGATCTGGAAGATGTACCCCGGCCTAGAAAAATCTTGAAACCGATGTGGATAAAAAAAGTCATTGTTCAATGCGAATTTTCGAATAACAACTCGAAAGATTGATGAATCAAATTTGATTGACGCGCTAAAAGTTTTTGCAGCTTGATTAGGAGGAACTACCACACCAAACATATTCTCTAGATTTAACAGAAACTAGAAATCAGCAATAGACCGAACAGATTTTGGTTTCTCCCAATTTTTTTTATTTTTTGGATGGTAGAATCTTCACCACAAATTTGAATATTAAAAAACCACTTGGGCCAGTTTTTTGCCTGCAAGGACCAAGAACTTTATGAGCGTCTTTCACCAAATGTGGCAAAAGGTGTTCAATCAAAATGGAGAATATATAATTTCATAAAATATTTTACATAAAAAAAGTCGTGTTTAAATTTCACTAAAAAAATAAAATTACTTAGTGAACGAGCCAATAAGAACTTCAGCTTTGGAACTCAACATAATGGGTGATGCAAGTAGACGTACTTTTTTCAACGTAAACCGTCAAAATCGACCGTTATCGCGTCATGATAACTGAGTATTTTGGTGTCGGCGACATTTGGTTTCAACAAGACGGCGGCACTTCCCACACAGCGCATCAATTAATGGATTTATTGAGAGAAAACTTTGGGGAGCAGAGAATTTCAAGTTTTAGACCCGTCCACTGACCACCAAGATCGTATGATATTACACCGTTAGACTTTTTTTCTTTGAGGATATGTAAAGTCTAAAGTTTATGCAGACAATCCCGCTTCGATTCAGGCCTGAGAGCAAAACATCACGCGTGTGATTCGCCAGTTACCAGTCGAAATGCTCAAACGAGTAATCGAAAATTGGACTCAAGAGATGGATCATCTTCAAAAAATAAATGCCAAAGAATGTTCTTTCAAATGATAATAAACATTCCCCATTAAATGTGAAGTTTTTGTGTTTTTTATTTAAAAAAGTAAAGAACCTCGAAATGGATCACACTTTATATTCGTTTTGCTGAACAAATGTATTGAACTGAGTCCTCTATTTTCATAATCTAAAATTACTACGTTTGACTCTTACTCACGTTAAATTCATAACAACCTTTCTAAAATTTGAATCAAAGATAAAGACGACCACAAAACCTAAGAATGGCCGTCGATGTAGCTAAATATTTCGTTTATGTAATATAAGCGATATTATCTCTGATGATTTAAAGTCCACTATTATATTATACATGAGACATATTTATAAAATTATCTTATCTTTGAATATGAACCAACCTTAAACTTCACATTACCTCACTTTAAGTATATAAAATATTATATGCTCACATATTAATATTGAGGCTTAGACAAAATATTCGTTTGGTTTTGATACAAAGCATGTAGCTTTTACCTTTTGTCAGTCCATAAAAATATTTCATATCATCAATCAATTGGGGATTTGTTTTAATGAACGTGTCTATATACACATGCAAATTTTTAGTATTAACTAGAAAAAAAATAAAATATTGTATTGCTGCGCAATACACGTGAAAAGTAGCAATAAATTAATAACATCTTAGTAAGTTTTAAATTCGAGCTTCTAACTGATATAAAATTATAGCTTTGAAGTTAGTTTAGTTGAATTTTACAAAGTCTTGTATCTTAAATTATAAATATTGATTTACGTACGTGCAACCGCTAAAATGTTTCCAAAGATTTTTTTTAACTTCTTTGTTTTATGAACAAGTATTTCATATAAAATATCCCATAAGCTAAGTAAAATTTGTTTATTTTTGGTCTAAGTGGGTTAACAATATTTCCGACAAACATTTCTCTTCTAAACTTTAAAGGTTGACAAATGTGCCGTTTAGGAGGAAATTACATGTTAATTACATCTGTTTTCCTACTATAATGCAAAACCGCGTCTAACGCGATATATTTGTAAATAGTTTTGTAATGGTATACAGTACTGAGCCATAAAATTGGAGCAACACAATTACAATTGACGAAATTCAGGTTCAATGTCTCGGCATTGGGTAAAAATCGAAAGAATATGTAATCTGAATTCATCACTGTATGAGGCAAAAGTTTCTTTAGCTTCTAGAATAAGTAGTATTTGTGTGTATTCAAGCTAAATGTGGTGAGCCTGGTGTATGGAAAAAATTGTGTTAATTTCGCTTGAGCAATGGAGTTATTCTGCTAAATTATGGTATTTACCGTTTTTATAAATTAAACAGGTTACGTTAAGTTTGTCATGAAATTTATAATACCCAAAAGGCGACGTTGGAGGCCTTATAAAACATATATATACATATGTACATATCAGTATGAGCTCAGTGAGCTAAGGTGATATGTATACGCGAATTTGTCCCTCAGTTTTCGAGATATCGATCTGAAATTTTGCATACGGTCTTTTTCCCAGGAATCTTTTCATTTGCATGTAGCTGCCATGCAAACTAATCGCTCGAAATTCAATCCTTGTATTAAACACTTTTTATTTGACAAGATATCTTTACGATCAACAGAATTCATTGTGACAAGAAAGTACCCGGAAATTGAAAATAAAAAAAATATTTAATATTTTTTGGGATGGCCTTCAGCTCCTTCAGCGAATTCGGTTTTATCTTTTCGATCGACTGAAGACGGGTTTCTATACCGATAATTGTTGACTTGCTTGCATGTCAAACTGATTAACCCATACGGCAATTATAATTCTCTCCATGAAAGTGGGATCGGAATTTTCACGATGAAAAAAGACCAAAGAGACTTGTTTAGGGAACGAGTCGAGCAAGAACGTGTTTCATACTCAAAATATCCACCAAATTCATTCGAACGAACTCGAGAGACATGTCGAACTCTCTTGCCATCCCTATAACACTTGCCAGATGATTTTCAAGCACCATAATTCACTTTTTTTTAATATTTACATGAGTTGAAGAAGTCGAAGGTCATCCAGAACTAGGCACGTTTTCTACGATCTCTCGACCGTCTTTGAAGGCTTTGTACCACTCGTAGGCTTGTGTTTTTTATAAAACTGAATCACCGTACGCCTTTCCCAACATTCGCAACGATTCCGTACACGAAATTTTGTTAGAAATACAAATTTTGAGACAAATTTCTTTTTCGATATTTTTATCCATTGTAAAAATCACAACACACTACCGAGGAGTTCCGACTTAAACAGCTGCTGTAAACAAACTGGTTGACAGATCGCGCTCATATTTGGCATAGTAATTAAGGACAGTCCTACCTACTTGCCAAACGAAACTTTTTTTTAAATATTATCAATATTACCCGGGGGATTTAATTAAAATTTTCGGGTTCTTTTTTGTTACACTGTACGTTAAAGTTCGTTTTTACTTAATTATATTAATTAATATCTGACATTTGGCCACTAGTTGAAAAAATTTCAATTGAAAGCGTGACTTTCTTAGTTTTAAACATAGCATCCTTACTTCCTTGCACACCACTGTACAATGTGAAAGTGAGTCTATGCAAATTTACGCAGACCTACAAAATGTACTTACAGGCACCTATACAGATGTATAGCCTACATATTACTCCATGAAGTCATGGGGTTGTGTGGGTGCGTAGGGATACGGTTTGACTAAAAGCTAACAAATTATGAGGAAGCGTGCCGAGCGTGTTAACAAATTAAGCGGTCAACTAATTGCTTGATGTTAATTTGGTCGACGGGTTGGTCAGCTAAATAAGCACATATAAATTTGTGTATGTATGTATGTGTGTATGTGTGTAGTAAGTTACAGGATAAGTGGCTGATTAGCTAGCTGGTTGGTTAGTGTCGAGGTCTTTCCACAATTGCCGGTTTTAGGTAATGGTAATGATTACGTATACGCAGTGGCATTTATACCCTTAAATACCGTCAAATGCCTACATTGCCTAGAATTTAGATTTTTTTGTGCTAAATTCATTACAAACACACTTTGCTAAATATGTTTGTGAATAATTGCTCATTTGTTTTTGTAAACTTTTGTGTTCGCTTGACTTCCAACACATGTTGACGCAAAGTTAATTTAATTTGTGTAATATTGAAAATCGCACTTTTGGCTTAATGCCGTAATGAATGTGTTAAATAGAATTATTAGCAATTACTTGCATATTAATTAAAAGAAAAAATAAAAATAAATAAAATGTGCAGCAGAAAAAGTTAACTTTCATGCGAAAAGTAACAAAATGTGATTATTGCTTTGTTGTATTTAGTAATTGAAAGATAGTAGTTGTTGTACATGCTAATTTAGACATACGTACTATAATGTGTTTATACTGTAGAGATATTTTGCAAGACTTGAACTCAATTAAGTATATGTGAAAATGGGAATTTGCCTTTCATTATATTACTGCTTTTCCAAATATTCTAAATTCTTAAGAGTTTTAAGAGAATTTGTTTTTTCTCATGGAACTGGAAGATTAACGCGAATTCTGCAATATTATTTTTACTATAAGGTATAAAGTAGAAGCGGGTGTTTGAAAATCTTTTATTTAGTATTTGAAGACTCCAGGAAGTATATCTTCCATTTCAGGCAGGAGAATTAGAAATATATTTTTTCTGAATTCCATTAAGGTTGCTTTCGTATTGGCCGATAGATTAGATGGAGTATAAAATCAATATTTCAAATATTTATTTTAGATATACGGATGTTAAGGGGTTAAATGGGTTTCCTAGGGTAAAAAACAGCCTTTTTTTCTCATATACAAAATTAAATAATTTATTAGATTTTTTTTTTGTTACAAACATACACTATTAAAAAAAAAATCTGAAATTTTTGGAAAACAAAATTTAAGCTTGGCCATTGGGACGCCATTTCCGGCCACCCCTCGAAAAAAGATGAACCCGCGTTGGCAGGATAACTCTATACAGTATTATATAAATTGAAAAAAATCGTGTTTTAGTTAAAACCTTTACGTAAAACTTGAACGAAGGAAAAAAAATGAAAATTGGATTTTTCGCAGACATAAAAAAAAAATGAAAATTTCGCGACATTTTTTTCTCCAAAAATCCTTCTTTCAAGTCCTAAGGAATTACATCTCAAAAACCTGTGTAAAATTTCAGGAAGATCGGTTGAGCAGTTCTCGATAAATCTTGCCAACCGACTTCACAAGCACAGTTTCGAGAAAAATGCGTTTAAAGACGGCGCACTCAGCCTAGCTAACCCCTAGTGCAAAAGTTCTCAAGGCTGTATCTTCGAAACTATTACTCGGATCAACTTGAAAATTTAGGATATTATTCTTGATGTAGAATTAAATAAGACAATAAAAATTTTTTTTTTGAAACCTGTAAACCCATGTAACCCCTTAAAGAAAGTACTCACGTACGATTTCAGGCAATTTTGGCACAAGAGCAAGCAAATCATTACACAAATATTCTCCACAGATATTAATAGTAGACCTCAAAAATTGGCCGATTTGTGCGGAAGAAAAATCAGCCAAATGCATAAGGGTGCATATTTAAATACATATTTGGTATTTGGGTTCTTGAAATATTATAGTCCGTTTCCAAAAAATTTTTGGGCATAAGATGAAATACCTTGAAGGCACAACTTGTGAGAAGATTTATTCTGATAACTTCCTTGTTATATGGAAAGTGGTTCTGATTGTCTTTCGATTTCACCCATTTTCACAGTGTATGATAAGAATATTCTGATTACTACACAATCCAAATTTGGTTAAAATCGAGATAAGGATAGTCATCCAAAGGTGCCCCGTGCTACCCCGTCGCCTAATTTTGACACCGGCTTCTATTAAGGCCTCTCGTACCTTCTCGGATATAAAATTTTATGTCTCTGACGTAGGTTTTCAACATAACCCTTGTGTAATGAGTGGGTGTGGTTATTATTTGATTTTACCTATTTTTACAGTATATGAAGAAGAGTTAATCAGATTTCTTCTCAGCAAGTTTGATTGATTTAGTTTTAGCTATTTGGAAGATATGCATATTAAACCAATTAATAGGCGGGCCCACGCTTGAAGGCTTGTTCAAACAACCTCAGTTTAAGCCCTTGTACTTCCAAGCACTTTGAAACGCCTTTTCAAATTTACGTGTAACTTCGAAAATATTCACCGGAACGATATGAAATTTTCTGAGTGTATTCTTAAATATTTGTACATTACGAAAATAAACCAAAAGAAAAACGATTTTTAAAATTCTAACTGTATATAGCTCCTTAAGAACCAGCGTTGCCAACATAGAGGATCTTTTGCAATCAAAAAATATTTTTTTATTTAAAAAAGTGGACTCACGCTTTGATCGTCACTATTGTAATAAAAACGTACGTAAAAAGCGTAAACTCACATTTTTTTTAGAATATTCTATTAAAAGATCCCAAAAGCAATAAGATAACCTCATCATCGACAGCTCTCCTTACGCTACTAACCGAGTAAATAGCCTTTCCATTTTTTTCTTTTTGGGAACATTATAATCTCCTAAGCAATTTTGGTCCAAATATTTGCGCCGGTGCACAGGCCCTTTAATCATATTTTAATAATGATACAATATTACTATCTGCTTTGAAGTCTTTATTTCGAACTCATTTTAAGCTGATAAATTTTAAGCCGTCACTGATTTAAAGCACAAAAGTATAAATTTTAAGTAAATATTTATCATTTGTCTAGGCGGTTGAGGGGCGCCACATAATATACATATTTGCACTTGTCTAATATTTACGCGCTACAATAATTAACTAGATCGGTTGGCTTAACAAAGCGCCGGACATAAAAACATTGTGAGAGAGAGAGAGACATGTTAAAATCTTATTAGTTGCTAAAGTCAATAAATGCGATTCTGTTTTCTGAAATGAGAAGTAGTTACGTGTGGCGTATTGAAAAGTAGCCAATATTAGTAAATATTACGATTTGGTCAATTGAATGTGTGAATTAAGCTTAAAATGAATGAATGATTTGTTTTTGCATTTCACACAAGCATTCTTTAATATTTATGTATTTAGACTATTGACAGGTTATGAAGCTGAATCTAACGTTAACATGTTTAAAAGTAATAATATTAGTTAATTGGTCTACAGTTTTGGATCTGATGACTTAGATTTAAATTTAAATTTAAGAAATATATATTGACTCAGACATAGAGCGAAGTAACGCCGACGTGGCATCCCTAAACAAAGCGGCTACTTTACAAGTTCTCACTTGAATTCTAAAATTAGTATACAAGAAGCCGAAGAAGACCGAATAGATCACGTCCAGCACGGAGTGAAGAAAATATAGCAGTCCTAGCTGAGAGTATACACAAACCCGGACTGACGTATGGAACGGCTTATCGCATTTTAGGTCGATAATTTGAACTGAAAGCGTATAAAAAGCTCTACGAGCTTTTGACAATTTCCAAGAATACCAGACGTTTTCGAGCCAAATTTACAAATTTTGAAAACTGATGAGGTCCATTTCTGGCTCAATGGGTATGCAAACAAGTAAAATTGCCGCATTTGGGACGAAGAGCAACCTAAAGAGATTCAAGAGATGCCATTTCATCCAGAAAAAACAACGGTCTGGTGTGATTTGTGGGCCGGTGGAATCATCGGTCCGTTTTCTTCAAAAATGATGCCGGTGAAAATGTAACCGTCAATGGCCACCAATGTTGCACCATGATAACCGACTGTTTGATGCCTGAAATTGAAGCTCATGATCTCGGTGAAATTTGGTTTCAATTAATGAATTTATTGAGGAATACTTCGCTGAGCAGATAATTTTACGTTTTGGGCCAGTTGGATATGTAAAGTCTAAGGTCTATGCGGACAATCCCGCTTCGATTCAGGCCTTGGAGCAAAACATCACGCGTGTGATTCGCCAGTTACCAGTCGAAATGCTCGAACGAGTCATCGAAAATTTGACTCAACGGAATGACCATCTGAGACGTTGCCGCGGCCAACATTTGAAAGAGACAAACTTCAAAAATTAATGCCCAAGAATTTTTTTTCGAATGCTAATAAACATCTCTGTGTTTTTTTTCTTTGAAAAAGTAGGGAACCTCGAAATGGATCACTCTAATTTCTACCATACATAAAACTATTATGGAAATTATTAATTGTTGTATTTTCAAAATTTGGACTATAATCATTTAATGAGACTCGTCTACTGTGGGAAAAAATACAAGGATTACCACATATAAATGTGCCTAAATCCTAAAGGGTCTTATCTCACAAACGCACCATCCAAAAGAACATAGCAAGAAAATGGTATAAATGAACTTTCTAGCGATGTGTTCGTTTTAGATCGGCAAAGTTATATTAAAATTAAAGGATTTCAGAAAAAATAATTATTCACTGTTAGGATACAGTATCGCAACGTTTTATAAAAATTATAAAAATTCCGTTTGTGTAGAAGATTAAGATTAAAATTAAGGACTGTTGTTTCAGTAAGTTGGCACAACCCCCAACAACTTATTACTTGAAGTTCGAATCTTTGAAGAAAATTATTTTAGAAATAAAAAGATGGACATTAACTGAACTTCAAAGAAAAATCCCATATCTCTCATGAAATCAAACAGACATATTCAAGTTACGGAACATTTCACAAAATAACGGCTAAGCTATCTTTTAAAACTTTTACTCCATGTTTTGGTAGTGATATTTCCTATTTCAAAATCTTATTTAGTACTTCGATCTTTTTTTATATATTCATAAATTGTTATACATTGAACTAGGGCATGTTAAATTTTTGTTTTTGAAATTTGTAACATCCAGCAGAAAACGTTGGAAACCCTTTAAGGTTTATATATAAATTATCAGCGTGATGAGCTGAGTCAATTTAGAAATATCGTCCCGAAATTTAGCATAGGTTCTTATCCAAGCCAACGCTATGATCTTCAAATAAATTGTTCGAAAATTGACTATAGAAAATAATCCGAAATTCAGGGTTTTCATGTTTCTATTTCCTTTTGGAAGGGAGCAATCATTTTCCTCAAGCCACATAAAATAAACAAAATTGGCTAGGGTTTGATTTCGTTCACAAAAACAAGTCCGATTTTACGTCCCCAATTCTTTATTGTCTTGAAAAATGTCAACTAAACAAGTTTTTTTTCCTCTCTGATGTACTTGAAAAACTAAGCTTAGAAAGTCTATTCTCCAAAGTGCCGGTCAACTACAATACCTCATAATCTGTTCGCTATTGTTCCAACTACTTAATATTCAACGAAGTTAATAATCCAGATAGTTTTGCAAATAAGTGGTTCAAAGTGGTTTTTAATGCATTTTCGAAGTGGAATGTAATGATTTGTTCGTTACCAATACAATAGCTCAATTCGAATAAATGCGCATAACTGTCGGCGCTGAGGGTTGAAACCCTTTGTAAATGGCAATAACTTCGTGTTAACAATTATCACTTCGAAACGCAATCGAGTTTACAGTTATATTGCTTACGCACAGCACCAAACACCGTTTCTTCAAATATTTATTTTAATTTGTTTTTGATTTATTTTTGTTATTTAAACAAACTTTTGCACTTCGCCTGGCATTTCATTGTGATAGCGAACGCGTTGTTTCGGTTTCCACAAGCCCAATGGGCCGAGAACGGCGGATGCTTTGCCACCCACAGCGCCGCCCAACGATAATTGACGCGGCCGATACAGATCACTCATCGACATCTTCCGACGAAAGCTTAAATCAAACTGAGTTCGAGTTGTTCAGATTACAGAGTTAACTGTGAACATCGACGTGTATTTGTAGTAGTAAATATTCGTAAATCTACTCGCCTACTTAGATTCTTCACACGTCTCGATAAAATTTGTTTCCACTGCGAAAGTTGAAGATGCTCAGTAAACTGAGTTCGGAAGGCGTCGACAAGTGCGCGTCACAAATCAGAGTGGAAAAAACTCAACTAGTTTGCACTGCCTGTGTGCTCATTACTCTTTAATTGCGCGAATTATTAGCACCTTTACAAATTTTATTATTAGTAATTTTGCGGGGAATGCAGTGAGACCACGTTATGTGATACAGTTTTTCGATATTATTATTTAGGGTAAAATCAAGTTTTTTTGGGTATGAGGTAAGGTTAGGTTAGATGGCTGGTCGAGGATTGCACGTAGACTGGTATATAAAGTCCTTTTTGAAGCCATAGAAAATAAGAACTTCTGTGTTAGAACATATAAATTAGCAAAACGCTTAGTAGTCAATAACGGTGGGATAAATAAACGCGGGACAGTCAAGCAGGAAGTGTTGAGTAGTTTCCTCCTCATCTTCTTTTGTACAGCTTCTGCAGATGGCGTCTAGTAGGATTCCCAGCCTTACTGTGTGGATGCCAATACGGAAATGACCCGTTAAAAGCCGACAGTTAGGTAGAGGCTACCCTTACTGAGGACAAAAAGATCACTAGATCTCTTGCGATCGATATTGGGCCAAAAAGCCTTTGCGACAGCGCATGTACTGATGGTGGCCAAGCGCTGACCAAGCTTCCCCGAAGTAGTAGTAGAACACAAGAGGATTCGTCTTTTCTTGTTAGCTCATCACGTCTATAGTTTCCTGCTATTCCGCTGTGATCAGGCACCCCTGCCAGTCTTATGACAAAGACACTCGGTGCCATTGATAGCAAGGTTAGGCACTCTTCGACCAGGCCTGAACGTACTGGGATAGTATCGCCGCTCTGCTATCTGAGTGGATGGTCACTTCTGGTTTGCTAGCAAAGTGGATGATACTTTTGGTAATCTCATCAGCTATTTCATTTCCCGGAACGCTTTTGTCGCTGAGAGTCCAGTATATATGCAGCCGCTTTCCTTCATCCACTACATCTAAGGACATTCTTTGATGCTTGACTATCAACATTTACAAGTATTGATGCTCTTTAAGTCCTTTCCTATATATCTCTGCAGCTTTCCTGATCCCAAAGACTTCTGCCTGAAATATATTACAGTATTCTGTCAGTATGAAGGCTCGCCTGAAATCATCCACTGCAATATCATTTTGTGGGCGGTTAAGTAACCTTTCTAGTGCAGCTGTTGGACTGGTTCTTAATGCAGGGATCCACCACACTTAAGCACCCTAAAGCAAGATTGACTTTACTATCGCTGTGAAACACCAATTCATAAGGACAGGTGATAGGTACCATATGGATCCTAGCATTTTCTTAAATGCGTAGAGGGCACCACTGGCCTCTTTCACCCTCTCATTGAGTTTTCACGTCAGTTTGCTGTCTAAAATTACTCTCAGGTACTTGATATGATCTTTAGCAGTTCATTCTTCGTCGTCGAGCCTCGAAGATTGTGATGACGGCATCTTGTACCTGCTTGTATAGATTACCATACTCGTATCCGTCTTACCGGCATCTGTCTAAAGGTTAAATTAAAATTTGTTTACCCTAAGGGTTCCTAATTTTCCATGCACATACTTATTTTCTATGTAATATTCTATATACAATTTGTGCTTCCTTTTCAAAGTCGCTTTTTCACGGTTTTACTGTTTTTATCGAGCTTTGTTGTTTACTTATCTTATTTCTCTTTTTTCATCTAAAGAGATTTATGACAGGATATTTTTTCCCCAGAAATTTCAGTGTAGAATATTTTTTTTCGCTATTGTATCGTTATTTTAGTGTTTTGCATATATGCATAAGCCATTAGCGAGGGCAATTAAGTGTATTAATCATAAAGTCGCGTTCGAAGAGCTTTTAATTCAAAGTTTGCGATTTTTCAATAATTTTTCATGCGTAGCAATGCATTTGCAGGAGATTTTAAATATTTTGTATTTATAAATAGAAATTTCCTTCAACAAAAATAAACTCATAGGCTAGCAACAATAATAAAGTATTTATATCGGTACAGGGCAATAATGTGTTATGCGTGTTAAGTGGCTTATTTATTAGAAAAATATTTCTTGAATCCACACATTGTAGGTGTTTTTTCATCACATGAACTCTTATCAGTATAGATCTATATAGATAAGATAGAATTAAATTGAGGTGTGTACTGTGACCTGAAGTCTATTGCGTCTTCATCTCTTTCACACGGACTCACAAAGGCCCAGCACTCTGTTACTACTTTAATACTTCAAGGACGAAAAGTGCTTAAGATAATTACGGGACTAGTTTTGTACCATATCCTACTCAAAAATCCGAATCTTATTAAATCCAAGTATGTCTTTACGACAACCTTAAACGAAACGGTTCTGATCGAATTACCCTGGGATTGACGGTCAGAGAAGTTTTGCTGCCAGTTAGTGCAATCTACAAGAAATGATCTACTATTATGAGCTACTCTCTTTTGCTCAAATTCTTTCTCGGATTTACTGCCAACAATTGAACCATCTAAAGAAAGAAATAGAATAGAAGCAAAGATAGTGACTTGTCAGAAGCTCCTGAAGCGTGGTTGGTAGGTTCTTCTGAAACCACCTTGCAGTCCAGATGTAACCACGATTATTGTCTGTTCCTGGCTATGGATAGTGATGTAGCTTTTGGAAACCAGCTTTTAGCCAATAGGGACGAGGCTAGAGAGACATCGGGCTCGGATCATTTTAACTATCCTCAGTAAAACCTGCAACTTATTGCAAAATTAATGGATTTCTTTTTACCAGTCCTTCTATATTTTATTAAAGTGCGGAACTACATCCAATATTTAAAAGTTTTGAAGCCACAGCTTACATTTTTTCTATATCTACCGATATACTCCGATCTCCTCAGAGTATAAGCTAAATAAATGTATCAAGTTTCATGAAGATTTTTACCCCAGCTTTCGCTAATGCCATTAAGGGATAGACTAACGGGCAGATAGTTATCCTGAATTTAACTCCCTTCCTCATGCTGATCTTTTTATATTACTTTTTATAAATTTCATAGGATTCTCGATTAGTTTTTGGTTTGATAAGCAACCCTGTGCGGATCAAATCTTTTATAATCTGAGCAACACATTGTGAGAGTATAAAAATGCAGCAATGCCTTAATAGAAATATTTATTAGCAGCACATTTAGGTTACTGGTGATAACAGTATAAGTTGAATAGTAAACAAAGTTAGAAAATATTAAAAAAAAAAATACAAAAATGTTCACGAAACATTTAACCTTGGCACGTATGTACTATATATTCAAAATATTAAATTATGCAACAAAAATATAATCCTCCACTAATGTACTTCCGAAAGCTAACCAATTAGAAAGTCATTAACAGCTAATTAACAATTGATTTTTGCACGTGTTTTTTTATAAGAGACTTATGACTTAGTTTAGGAGAAGATACATATGTATGTATGTTTTTATACCCTGAACCTAATATTAATTTTGCCACAACCAGCCAAAAGGTAACGTCGGAGACAATATAAAATAGATATGCTATATAATTAGCCAGCTTGACGAGCTTAGTCAATTTAACCATGCCCCGGTATATATGCGAACTAGCCCTTAGTTTTTGATATATCGAGCTGAAATTTTGCACATGACCTTGTGTCTTTAAGGGGCAGCTCATTTGCCGAAAGCGTCGATATCGGCCCACTATAGCATATACCTGCCATACAAACAGTCCTATCAAAACCAAGCTCTTGTATGAGAAACGTTTTTATTAGACAAGATATCTTCACGAAAATCGGCAAGTGTTATTGGCAAAGATAACGTTTTAATTTCCGAATATATTGTTTAGATCGGTTCACTATAGCATATAGCTGCCATACAAAATGATTGATAAAAATTAAGCCCTTGTATGAAAAACTGCTTTATTTGGCAAGATTTTCTCACGAAATTTGGTACATCTTATGGACGAAGGCAACGTCACAATTTACGAAGAAATTGTTCAGATCGGATCACTATAGCGTATAGCTGCCATACAAGCTGATCAATCAAAATAAAGTCCTTGTATGAAAAATATTTTATTTGGCAAGTTTTCTTAAGAAATTTGTCATATCTTATGGACGAAGACAACGCTACAATCTCTGGTAAACGTTTTTATTTTTGAAGGGTATTATAGTTTCGTCACAACCAAAGTTAACATCTTATCTGCTTATATATAGAGATGTTGTTTCATTGTCCAATTTCTGCGCTCATATTTCAAGTATAGTCATATTTGCATTAAATCGTTTTCGTCATATCAAGACTCGTTGGCAAAGTGAGATTTTCGTAATTAAATTGGCAAACTTTGATACATGTGCCAGACACATACCTATTGTAAATTTATCAAGCTTTACCAATTAACACATTCAAGTACATACGTATGTATGTTGGAAGCATGATTTGTTGTAGTCGATTTGGCGACTGCTGTTTTTTCAAGTGAAAATTTCGTCACAACACTATTTGGCGGCGTGAAATTGGGGAAATGTGTGCGAGCATATGAAATTTAAATAATAAATCTCTATGTTACGAATTCTCCACACACTCTATTTTATTGTTTTGCGGTTTTGTTATTTGCTTTCATTAATTTACACCGCAAAAACTGCACTTAAAAGTGGGAAAACACATTTGCTTTCTTTAACTGATTCGCATTTACTGTCGCTGAGATGATTGCTGCTGTTGTTGTGATTATTTTTGTTGCTGTTGTGTTTGTTGTTGATGTTATTTTGCTTGTTGTTGTTGTATTTGTGATGTCACTTCCTTGGCGTAGATACTTTTCCAAAGTGGCTTGTGATAAAAGCGGAAAAAAATCGCAAAAAAAGCTGGCGAGTGTGTAAACCACAAAAAATTATTTTAAAAATCTCGCAACGCCTTGTTGTTTGTGTATCCATTCAAATTGCTAGGCTCGGCTGACACAATGGCAATTAGCAGCCCATTCATTGCGGTTTCAGGTTCAAGACTTTAGCGGCAAAACTAGCTGTACTAAATGTACTTAGAAAGTACGAGTCTATTTTGAGTTAAAAAAGTTTTCACTTTTCCTCTCATCCTACCTGAATCTCACTGAAGGCATTCTGTAGTATTTTGGCAGTGGTATCGTAAGTGGACGGCTAGGCATTTATGTGTTTTTTAATATTTATGAATCTTTTTATACGCAGAAATAATTCACAATATTTTTCCACTGCTCCTTCTCAAACACACACTTTGGTTTTAGTAAACAATATTTTTTTTTAATTTTTATAAATTATTATTTTTTTTTTAATTTCCAATGCTCATTTTTAGCACTTTTTGCTTTAATTAATTTTCGCACTTTCCTTGAATGATTTTGATTTTATTTTTATGACTATTTTTTCAACTTTTTTCTAAACGCTCGATTGCAAGTTAGTCCGGCTATTTTGCGAAACCGACTGAACGCGTTCAATACCTTTGACTTGCTTGTCCAAAATTTACTTATCGTTGTGGTGTTAATTTTGCAAGTTCGTGCGCGTAAATTGATAAGTACGTTGAACGTGTTTATTTAACTAAATGCTTGTCTAATGCCAGTGACAAATCGCTTGAAATATATTAATATTTTAATACATACTTACTATATTTAAATAGTATGTGTCATCGAGCTTATACCGTTAGCAATAAAAATAAATGTAACAATAACTCTGTTTATTTGTTGAGTTATGTTTATGTTTGATGAAAAAATATGGTGTTAAGATGATTACAAAACAAAAACACGTTAGCTTCTGCTACACTGGAGCCATAATAGCTTACGCAAGAGTATTTTTAATGGCATAAAAAGTTTAAAAAGAGTAGTTTGAATTGCAGCTATATGCTATAGCTATAGTGGACCGATCTGACCAATTTATTCGGAGATTTTAGTAATGACTTAGATAACAATCTACAAAAATTTCATGGAGACACCTTCTGAAATAAAAAAGTTGTCCATACAAGAATTTCAGTTTGATTGTTTACTTTGTATGCCAGCCAATTGCTATAGTGATCCGATCTAAGCAATATACTATACTAGGAAATTAAGGTGTGATCTAGGCTAACAACACTCGCCAAATTTCGTGAAGATATATTGTCTAATAAAAAGTTTTCCATACAAGAACATGATTTTGATAGGTCTATTTGTATGGCAGCTATATGCTGTAGTGGGCCAATACTCTCGCTTCCGACAAATGAGCTGCCTCTCAAAGACATAAGGCCGTGCGAAAAATTTCGGATCAATATATCAAAAACTACGCGACTAGTTCGGATATGTACAAAGACATGGCCAGCCATGCTGTCCAATTATACAGTATATGCTATAGTTGTCCGATATTGGATTCGGTTCTGACAAATAAACAGTTTCTTAGAGAGAAAAGGACATATGCATAATTCTAGATTGATAACTCAAAAACTGAGAGACATATACACGTAAAGCGTGGTGTTTTGATCAAGCTAAAAAAGTGCCCAACATAACCAATCAATAATTTTTAGCCTTCATTCACTCCTTTCTACAACGATACGTGAGTTTTTCTTCAGATAAGATTTAAGCCCACTCAAATCATACATATGTTATGAGGGGTGACCGCTGTTGAGGAAACCTTATTGATACAGATAAGTCCGGCGATAGGATCGAAGCCATTACCGGATTATCGCTGGTTCCAACTCTTAACAACTTCTTTCAAAGTAGTGACAAATCGATAACAAGCAGAGTTATTTGCTATCCAGCAGTTTTAAATCCCAACTGTGAATGTCTGTCTATAAGCTGTCGGAATATAAAGTTTTGTATATCCATTATTTTGAACTTAGCATAGTCAGAATGATGCGCTTTAGGTCAAATAAGCACCGTTTTGTTCGATAGTTCTTAGCTATCTTGAAGATCATTTCACAATTTCACTCCCGTAGGAACCCTTGTCCTTATTGGCATAAAACTAAGACAGTGGTTTTTCAGAAGTTTCTGGAGAATCAAATTTTTTACCAGAAAAATCATTTGCCATAGTCAGGAACACAAATTAATTCCTAGGCTCCAGGTCCGGACTTTAAAGTGGATACATAAAAACATCCTAAGCAATCTGCCGGATCTTTTGGTGAGTCTCTATCGAGGTGTGTGTCCAGGTGTCTTAGTGGTAAAAATTGTGGCTTTTGGATAACTGTTTTCTTTAGATGATCCAATCGATGAAAGCATCGGTCCAGATTAAGAAATTGGGCGTAGGGTAGCAGCTCACAATAGATTATTCCTTTCTGCCTGTGTTCACATTTTGCGACGGCTTTATTCATCACCTGTGGTAAACCACTTCATAAATGAAAAGATTTCGATGCGATTAAGCAGTTATTTTCAGATGGTTATTATCTTGGTTATAAACGCTTTTTTGTAATGTACATTACGAGCGAACTCGACAATTTCCCTTACTTTTTCGATAGTTTTGGCAATTGGTCTTCCAGCGCGTGTTGCATCTTTGACATCAAAGTTATCAGAATAGAATAGATGAAACCAAGTCGCACTGCTGGAATATTTGCTTGTGCATAATACACGGATACTAGTAGTTATTTACAGTCAAACTGCAATGTTTATAAAAATATTTCGAAAAGAAACCTATTGACCGCATCCATTAAGGTAATATGATATCTTGATCAAGATGTTCTAAGGTTCTACGTTCCTTTAAATAGACATAAATATTTCTACCACGTACCGCTTGTTTAATAAATGCTCATATTGGCATATGGGTACAATAGAACATGTTGGAGTGATTTCACTGGCACTGGTAGAGTAAGTTATTGAAATAGGGTATATATTTTTGAGCGATCGCATTTCAAAGACAGCTTAATGATTTCAGAAAGAGTTTTTGGCATATGTTTACTCGGTAGTTTAATAGGCCTACTGAGAAACGACTACTTTTAGACAGAAAGACCCCCACTTGGTGGGTTTGAATATATGCAAACCGAAAAGAAGTCGTTTGTTTCAATTTCGTCTTTAGTCGTGATGAACGTTAAAGTCTAAATATCGTATTTAGTTAAACGATAGATTAATTTTGGTTAGGTAAGGTTAGTCTGGTAGGCCAATGAGTCAGGCATAGACCAGCTTTGGTCTGTCGCGACACCAGATGGAATTCAGTTACCATTTTCATGAGGAGTAGTCATCTTTTAGGATGCTTGAGCTTGTCGCGAATTTCAACAGACTCTGTAGCCTCATTATCAATACCTCTTTCAGTGTACCATACCGTGAGGTTATTGTGGGACAAGTGCACAAGAGATGCTCCATTGTTTTCGTGGTGCTTTGTTCAAGAAATTGCCTGCAGTCTTTTCGATTTGATCCCGTTTCTGGGTGTTAGTCGTACACAATTCTGGGTAATCTTGTCCATTATTCTATTGCTCTCGATACTTTTCTGACCTGAAACAGTGAAGTAGAAATGAAGTTGCTGACTTCTGGCAACACTTTTCATTGCTGCCGTGCTTCCCAAGACACTTCTGGACGATATGCGATATGAAGTTACTACCTTGATTGCTTCTTGGCTCCCTACGTACATAGATGTTGACTGTTGCTTGCAGGTGCATTTGAGGTCAACTTTCGCTCAGATCTCAGTTTGAAATTGATTGCAGTGGTCCGGGAATTTAAAAGTCTGTCTTATGTCCTACTCTGTACAGTATAACCCCTCACAAACTCCATCCTCCATTTTCGAGTCATCCCTATAAATGTTTAGAGTGTGCGCGCAGCTAACATACCCTTACGCCAACCATCCTTTTCATTCTCCTGCAGTCAGTAGTCGTCCCGACGATTTTGCTGCGCAGTTTTCAGCGAAGTTAAACGATATAGTTAAGAGAAAAATTCCAGTGATTGTCTTTCGGTGTTGCCTTATTTAAGTCGACTGTATAAATTTGGTACATGTTGAAACTTTCTATTTGCCTTTATTTTCGTAAGCCTATATTCGTTAGCCAATAACCATAATTTCGGGCTTGGTCTTTTCAAAAAGTTTTCATATTTAATCTTCAATAATTTTTTTTTAGAGTTATGCAATCTTCCTTATTTTCTCTTATTTTTGATAGAGGTAATGAACTGTGTTTCTGTGATTCATATCTTACTAAATTAATAACAATACTTATTATATGATGACTATCTATGATATCATAACATTTAAGCTTTATGTTTAAAACATACCATTTATCTATCTTTCAAGCAATAACATATTGCGAACACATACATGCAAATATAAACACATAAATTAGGATTACAAAATTCCAATGTCACTACTACTATACATTTGTAAATGAAATAAAAATGTGATATGACTCAATATGCTGTTAGTTAGTATTAGAGATGACACTTTGCTTGTTTACACTTCGATTTCGTTTATTTATCAATTACTTACTATTAATTTAATTTCGTGTAATTGTGCGAATTGCATGTAAACTTAAAGCCGCTGACACTTACGAATGGTCACGGACACAGCGTGGAAGGTGAAACGCCCGTTATGGAAATGAAATGAAAATGATCGAATGACCAGACGAAGTGTTAAACTTACCGTTACGGCCGAACGGAAGGCCAAGCAAAGACAGTCGCTGTCAATTACAAATGTAATCAATTAATAATTGATGGCAGTTATGTACAATTACATGATAACGGTGTGGAAAAAAGCCTACATATACTATATGCCCGATATTATCTTAAGGTACGCTAGAGGGAATGTACATATTTCTGAATACTATATATTTATATATAGATTTCTGTATTTTATCAGTTATGTGGCTATCAGCTGGTTGGCAGCTTAAAAAGAAATTAATAGTGTTTCTATGTATGTAAGTATGTGTGTGTGTTTTTTTTGTCGCGTAAGCGAGCAAAAGTTGTTGGCGTTCGCTAACGGTAGCCGGTAAATGCTACCAAAGCATACAACAAAAGTGAGTTGTGTTTGTTTGTCTACTTAAAGATTAGTGTCGGCCTGAAAAGTAAACACATAACATAGGCGCTTTGTAACTGTCTTTCCGGAGAAAACTGCCGCTAATTTTGTTTTATTTATTTATAAATAGACAGTAAACAGTCTTTCTAAGCTACCCTGCTACAGTGATCATTGATTGATTTCAACTTGTGGTTTAAGGAAAAAATATATTTGATTAGTCATAATAACATCTGATGAAATTTGCCTGGTATGGTCCATATAACCTGTGAATCTATAAACAAATTGATTTTTTTCCCAGTTTAAAAAAAAAAATAAATTTTGGGTTTTCAATGGAAACATGGCTATGTAATGTTTTGGGGAGTTTACTTTATTGTAAACGATTTGAGCGAAGCAAAGAGTTCTTTGAAGGTCTCGAAGTTATCGAAAACTTGCCACATGCGATTCGTCCATCTACATTTGTTAATGATGATACCATACAGGTAGAAATAGTTAAAGAAACTGTGCTCGAAAATCGTCTTGCTAGCAGCAGAGTGTTAGCAGTGGATCATAACATTTCTTAGGCATCGACTTTACACATTTTGATTAATGTTGTGGTTATGACTCGTGCCAATGCTATACTCGTAGAGTCTAACGCAAAAAGGACGTCGAGTAGACTTCGCCAAATAGCTGATTGGAAAAGGAGCTGTATTCATCAAATGCATCACTATTGTTGACGAGACATTTTTTTATGAATATGACATTGAAACTGTCCAACAATCTAGCGAAAGAAGCTCCCAAAATCAGCCAAAGCCGGAAAAAGGTTGAAAACACTGAGCCATCCCAGCCGAAGCTTTATTATATTGCGCCTTGAAATTTATGTAAAATGTTATTTTTAGTTTTTAAATTTTTTTGTTATACAAACAATGATCTGCTCTGGATTTGATTCCCAAATGCCCTCACTTGCTAATTTTTTTTAATTGCACATTCAGTTTAATGTGTTTTCACTTTATTAATTTTTTTTTAAATTTATTTAATTTATTACTTATTTATTTCCGTAAGTTCTAGGAAACATGTCTGCTGCAATAAATAATCTACTGTGATTTCCCCACCGCTTCGATTATTTTTGTTTGATCAACATAAATATGTCTACGAGTGTAGACAATTCTCTATCTCTATTCTTTTTAATTTTAATTGCCACTTAAACGGAAATATGATACCTATACACTAATGGATATATACATTGTGAAATAGTAAATAAAACGCAAAATATTTAATTATTCATCAATATTTATTTTGTCGCCTTCAAAATAATCTCCGCTGTATGTAATACACTAATGCCAACGATTTTTTTCAGTTCTCGAAACCTTTTTGGGACATCATTCATCTCCTTCAGCGAATTTTGCTTTATCTCTGCAATCGACTGAAAACGGGTTCAACGGAGCGTAAATTTTAGTTTGGGGAACAAAAAAAAATCACACGGAGCCAAACCTGATGAATACGGTGGTTGAACGATGGTATTCATTGCGTTTTTGGCTTTAAATTCGGTGACAACGGAGGCTCGAAGCGAGGGTACATTATAATCGTGTAAAATCCATGAATTCTTCTCCCACAATTCGGACTGTTTTCGACGGATGTCCTTACGCAAACTTCTCAATACGGCCAAATAGAACTCTTTAATGATCGTGTGTATCTGCGGAACATATTCATGATACACCAAACCACGAATAATGAAAAAAAAAAACCATTTCACCTTGATTTTTGCTTTGGCCTGTTTTTTCTTTGGTTTTGGTTCGTTTTTTCCTCCAATTTTGATGATTGATGACATTTTTGCATGTCAAATAAAACCATGTCTCATCGGCAGTTAAATTGCTCTCAATGAATGTGGGATCGGAATTCGGCCGATCAAATATGTCCAAAAAGACCTGTTTACGATACTCTTTTTGAAAAAAATTAAGATTTATCGAGACGAGTTGAGCCAGAACGAGTTTCATACCCAAAATATCGCAACAGACGTCAATCTCTCTAAAACTTACCTAACGATTTTAAGCACTATAGCCCAAATTTTTGTAATATCTTCATCAGTATAAGAAGTCGAAGGTCGTCCGAAACGATGCATGCCTTTAACGTTCTCTCGACCGTCTTTGAAGGCTTTGTACCAGTTGTAGGCTTATGTTTTTGGTAAAATTGAATTTCCGTAAGTCTCTTCCAAACATTCGCAACCTATATTCAATGATTTTTTAACTGAATCAGGTTTCGTCATCCGAACCGATGTAATTCCGATCCCATTTGTCCTTTATGTGCTTACTTACTAGTATAATGCTTCTTAAGCTGTGCTAGATCATTATGATAGTCCTTTGCGAAGCCAGAAAACTATGTACTATAGTACCAGAGCTATGTACAGAATACTTTCAGCAGATTTCAAACCTGCTCAGGTCTTTTATTTCTAGTTTAGAATTTAGTAGTAGTTGGCTAGCACTAGTCAAGGCTATATTAACTTATAGCTTCTCTTATGCTCCTTGGCTTTCTTCTTAGTAAAATGACAGATGATGAATCTGGTATTTTACTGCAAAAAATCAAAAAATATTAATTAATAAACTGTGCTTCCCAAAATTAGACTTAAATTATAATTATATAACCAGTTTATTGTTAATTAAAAATTAAATCAATCCTCAAGGCCCACCTCCTCAAGCAAACTTATGCATTTATCCATTGGTATGGATGCATATATGAAAAAATCTGTCTCTAAAAATGCATTGGCCGTCACAGTGTTGCATGCAGCAAGTCAATACGCAACAAAAAATTGTATGCCTGTCCTTGTGAACAATATAAAAATTTTCGCTGAGAGGGGTGTCGCCGTCAACGCCTGTACGTAGGCGATAAGACACTGCAGAAACGAACCAATCAACTTGCAACATAACAATGTGCAACAAAAAACAATCAATTTGTGCAACAAAGGTTAATTGTTTGCAGTGCCTTGCAACAGTGTTTGCCAAGTTACACCCAACACGTAATATTTTTACACAAAATTCGGAAATGGGTTTTCAATTTAATAATTTTTTTTGTAATTAATAAACTGGCACGATAAAAACTTTAAAGAACTCTCTCCGCCCGAAAGGCGTAATTATTTATTTTTACAGCCGAGTAGTTACAATGCGAAAAAGGCGTTACCAATATTGCTGTTGATCTGCATATTACACTTTGAGTGCGTTCATTTCATTAATTTTTATTTGCCGCGAAAAATAAACAGTTGCAGCGGTTGTCCTTGATAGTAATATGATATGTGCAAGTAACTGTAAATTCATTTAGCGAATTTTTATTTTTAGTTGTGTGCTATCAATTTGTGTTTTTTGTTGTTCAGGGCTTGCAGGTCGGATTTATCGGTATGCAAAAATATTATAAACTTGGGGATAATATTGAGAGAATCCATAAAAAACAAACAAAACGTTAACTTTGGCTGCACCGAAGCTATAATATAACAGTCTATCCTAAATTTCATGAATATATCTTGTCAAATAGAAAAGTTTTCCATACGATCACTCGTTATTCATCGGTCAGTATGTATGATAGCTATATGCTATAGTGGTCCGATATCGACAGTTCCGATACATATGTAGCTCCTTTGGAAGAAAAGAACGTGGGCCAAATTTCAGATCGATATCTCTGACATTGAGGAACCAGTTCACGTATATACGTTATAAGGTCTTCGAAGTTGTTTTTGGTGTTACAAATTACTCTATTCAGATTATAACAAGAAAGAAAGCGATAAGTTTAGATGATATACGCAGAATTTACAATTAACAATTAAATTTTTTTTCAGTTGCGATCTCCATGATCCACTAAGGGAAAACCTTTTTGTAAACTTTCATTTGATGTTCTTCTGTCAAGTTTAAGCCACTGTGGCAGGTACTAAACATGAAAGTTTTTAAAATGGTTTCCAGGAAGGTCTAGAACGCGAGAGTGTCATATACAAAAAATAATCCTAAGTTTTTCCTGGCGCGAAAAGTTGCCCAAATTAATATGCAGTCTTCTCCTGAATTTGCCTCAAAGATGGAAAAGGCTTACGGTGATTTAGTTTTATCAAAAACACAAGCTTACGAGTGGTAGAAAGCCTTCAAAGACGGCAAAGACATCGTTGAAGACATGCCTCGTTCTGGACGACCTTTGATCTCTTTAACTGATGAAAATATTAAAAAAGGAAATAATATTATTCTTGAAAAACGTCAGGCAAGTGTTAGAGAGATGGCAAGAGGGCTCGACATCTCTTGGGAGTCCCTTCGAATGATTTTGGTGAATATTTTGGGTATGAAATGCGTCCTTGCTCGACTCGTCCCGATAAAGCTGACATTTTTTTTAAAGAGTAGCATAAACATGGGCATGTTTGATCGTGCGAATTCTAATCTCGCATTCATGGAGAGGATTGTAACAGTCGATGAAACATGTGTCCTTGAGTTTGACATGCCTATAAGTCAACAATAGTCTGAATGGAGGGAAAAAAACGAACCGAAACCAGAAAA
Organism: Bactrocera dorsalis; assembly: GCF_023373825.1. Classification (NCBI taxonomy): domain Eukaryota; kingdom Metazoa; phylum Arthropoda; class Insecta; order Diptera; family Tephritidae; genus Bactrocera; species Bactrocera dorsalis. The sequence goes on from NC_064306.1 coordinate 44,646,745, forward strand.
AAAAAATCAAGGTGATACTCATTGTTCGATATTCGTGGTTTGGTGCATCTTGAATTTATTCGGAATGGGCAAACGGTCAATAAGAAATTCTAATTGGCCGTATTCCGGCGTTTGCACATCCGTCGAAAATGACTGGAATTGTGGAAGAATAATTCATGGATCAAGCCAAAAATGCAATGAATACCATCGATCAACCACTGTATTCACCAGATTTGGCTCCATGTGATTTTTTTGTACCCCTGAAATTGTCGCTCCGTAAAACCCGCGTTCCGTCGGTCAAAAATTCAACTGTTCGAAGTAGTTTTTCCTATTTCTGATTAAGCCGATCATGTTCTTTGACATTTTTTTGCCGTTTTAGTTATAAAACACCAACTCAGATGACTCATAAGAGTTTTGATGGTTCGTTTGAGTATACAATATTCAACATAAAGGCTGGCTGAAAAAAATGACTATGGACTATGCTCTAAAAGGAGTGGAGGAATGTTCATTGTATTCTTATACTCGACTTAAATGTAGGGTTTAGAAGTTAATAGAGTTTTAATTGGCATTGCGAATCAAACTGCAAGTGTGTGACAAGTTCATACCCATAAACAGTCTCTAACTCTCCAAAATTTGGATGGCGTCGAATAGAACAAACAATTAGCACATTATAAATATATACATATAGTATATGACTAGCTTGGGTATACTACTTTAATTTGGTATGTACATACTTTGAATTTAATTCTATAAAAATATCCAAACTATTTTTAGCACAATAATTTAAAATATATTTCGATAAAAATGTGTTTGCGCCATCATTGCCTAAAAAGTGCAGCTGTAGGATTTTTGGGACCACTCAAAGATTACGAAATTTACATTATGCATTAGCATTACTTCATAAGAAGTGTACATATGTAAGTACATATGTGTAAGACTTTATATGTTTTGGTTGCAAGAATTCAAAATGTAAAATTCATAAATAAAAACATTGCTTTACGAGGGATTCTGCATAAGAACGCAAACCCACTACTGCACCTTAATATGTGTGCTCAGTTCAGTTACCGCTGTGGGTGAAAGCTGACTACTATAGTCTATGCGCATAAACCAGGTAGTGAAATTAACAAGTCGTGAAGTGCATATAACTAGTATGAATCTTGAGTTTATTATTATTTTTAATTAAGCAACATTTATTTTTAAATAACTAGAGATCGTCATAGTCACTTTTCATTCAGAAATACGAGGTATGACAATTAAGTAATGAGACTGATTCCATAAAAAGCGTATATTTGCAAATTATTCTACAACTCTGCCATCCCCTTCAAATTAGTCCCTTGGGCAACTATACAACGATTCCAGCGCGTTTTCCATGCTTCGTAACATTTCTGGAACGCTTCGACTGGGATGTCCGCGAGTACCCTCGTCACGGCCGCCTGGATGTCCGTAATCGACTCAAAATGGGTTCCTTTGACCACCGATTTTGTTTTATGAAACAAAAAAAAGGGTGACATGTCGGGCGAATAAGGCGGCTGTTGCAACACGGCGATCCCTTTAGAGGCCAAATACTGGGACACGCTGAGGGCGGTGTGGCACGGCGCGTTGTCGTGATGAAGGATCCAGTTACAAGCGATGTCTGGGCGCACCCTGTTGACTCGTTTTCGCAATCTTTCGAGTACTTGGCAATAGTAGACTTGATTCACAGTTTTCCCCGGTGGAACGAATTCTTTGTGGACGATTCCACGGCTATCAAAAAAGGCAAAAATCATCGTTTTCACCTTCGACTTGCTCATGCGAGCTTCTTCGGGCAAGGGGCGCGCGGAGCAACCATTGTGAGCTTTGGCGTTTGGACTCCGGGTCGTATTGGAAAAACCAGCTCTCATCGCCTGTAATAACTCGATAAAGCAGCGTGGGATAGAAGCTGCTTCGTCCAATCTGGCGCAAAATTTTATCGCAACGCGTTGCTTTTGATTTCGTTTTTCCATTTTCGTGACGAGCACTGCAAACAGACGTCTACTCAACTCGACGCAGCAGGCGAACTAAACAAGCCAGAGCGATGGTATATTCAAGGTCATAGGTTTACTACAAGCGCGGCAATAAAATCAGTCTCATTACTTAATTGTCAAACCTCGTACAATATACCTGTCTGACTGTTTTGAAATGGTTAAAACGAGAAGTAGTTCAGTTACGGACTAATCCTTATGCTCAATATATAACCTCAGATGCTTCAATGGCAACTAGTATGAAACTTGATATTAACTTACTCTTTTCTTAGCAAGATTTATTTTTATATAACTCTGCATATTCTGCAGATATTGATTATACGATTTTTTCAGAGAGAGTTAACTTATTCATAAATCTATTATAATTTCAACAATTTAAACTTTTGGTTCAAGCTCAAACTCTAAACCTACTAGTTGCCAACTAGTTTTTTTCGGACTAGTTAGTTTTGAGATCATAATATCCATAATAATTTTATAATTGCACCAATTTGTTCTTTTTTGGGTCAAGTTCAAATTATAGAACAGTTGCCAACTAGTCTTTTTCGGACTAGTTAACTTTGAAAACTAACTTATTTCTAAATAATTTTATAATTTCACAAATTTGGTCTTTTGGGGCAAGTTCAAACTCTAGACGTACTAGTTGTCAACTAGTATTTTTCGGACTTATTCATCTTGATTTCCTGTCTTATTCGTTGATTTTTCACCTGGTAAGCGCTTGCTCTAGCGTATCATCTACAGTGCATGCAAAAAGTTAAACGACTACCAGCTTCCACCAACAACTACACAACACACCCAACTCGGTGTATAGGATCAAGAGCGACACTGCTGCTATCGTACACCTATAGGTATAACTCTTCTTCGCTTGAGAACTTACATGATGCCGTTACAACAACACAATGCCATTTGAGATTGTGCTGCAGAAAATTGGGATTTACATAAAAGCCACTAGAATCATTGCAACAGCGGCACTTCAACAGCGACCTCGACGGGGTGTGTTGGTGTGCGTTTCGGTCGTAGGTCTTAGGAAAAAGATAAACCTTGCAGGCGTTGCGCTGTTGAGAAGGTGTTCAGGTGCTGAAAAAGTGTCTTAGTGTAGTCTGGAGTGCAACTAGTAAGTGGAGAGTGTCTTCTGTGGAGTAAAGTAGACATATTTTTATGCACAGAAATCTGCGTGTGTATGTATATATGCATGTAAATGTAGTAGAAAGTACGTTGCTGGCACACAAATATGCTTCAATAAATAAAAGTAAATACATGTATACATACATATTTAAATGTATGTATTTAGAAGAAAGTCTGCAGGTGAATGCTGTCGTGCGATTTCGTGCAAGCCATGCCGTGAGCTCACCAATAAATATATTTGCCTGCACTTACATACATACATGTGTGTGCGTATATGTTTGTTGTAGGTTTATCTGCTCGGTAAATAAGATACGCTTGTTCACATGTGTAGCACCGTTACGATTTATTTGTTTAATATTAAATGGAAATGCGGCGATACTTAGCTCTTCTGTGTTTGAAAACAAAAATATGCACACTGGTATATTTATAGATATACCCAAATACCTAAACATATGTATATACATATAATTTAAGCGCTCTGTGTGTACTTGTGACAAAAAAGCGCGGAGACAGCAATAGCTGATAATTTCGCTAATGTATTGCATTTCATAAGCGTTGCTCTATGCAAATGACGTGACTGTTGCATTTTGCTTTGCTGAGTGCTTGCGCACACTTTCACATGTACGGTACTTGCACCTAATTGCCATAAATAAGTAGTCACATCAAATCAATTGTCATCAACAATATGGAAATCTACGAACATTTTCGCATAGTTTATGTTATAATGATATTTAAGTAGGGAAAGCGCTGTTAATTGGCCTTATATGATTTGTATTAGCCTAATCGATGAATTGGTGGTGTGATATATGTTTACCGTTACGTTTTGTTGTTTTCACAGGATTTTATTGCATAACAGTTTCGAAATTATTGGTTTAATTATGTATGAGCAAGAAAGTATACACGGTTTTATGTTAATTTTGTGTGTGTAGGGCGATCTAAACAAAAAATTGAGAGATTACTAGGAAGCTGTAACTATTATTTCTTTTCTTAAGACCTTTTTTTAGCAGTGGTTTTCAATGAGGAATAACCTTTTGGAGTTGGTCTTTCTGAAAGCTGTTATTGGATTTATACTCAGTTGTGGTTGATATTTTATAAAGATAAGACATACTTCGCTTCAGGGTCCAAAACAAAAAAATTTTGCTCAACCATGCTCACATGAACGGTGGAATTGGTTGATTGGGTACGCTCTTCTCCTTATTTATTGGAGTATGCACCGCATACGTGGTTATAGCCGAGCTTACAACAGCGTGCTAATCGTTCTTTCTTTTCGCTGTTTGAAAAAATTCGAAAAATTCGTTCCTGGAGAAAATGTTAGTATTGGTCGTGTCGAGGTCTTTTCATATTTCTAATTAAACTTCAACTTATTTTTTTATATTTATAATAAACTTTAATAAACGAAATATGTACCATCTTGTTCGCCAATTTTTTGCCATTTTTCGCTACAGAAATTATTCCATCAGTGTAAAGCTTTTCTGTTTTGTTGGCGAAAAACTGCGACAAATAATCCGATAGTGCAAGATCAGCGCTTTGGTGGATGCGCCAAAACTTCTTAGCCAAGCTCTCCCAGTTTTTGCCGAGTCATGAATGATGTATGTGGTCTAGCGTTGTCCTGATGGAAGACGTAGCCTTTTCTGTTGATCAGTTCTGACCATTTCTTTTCGATTACTTGCTTCAATTTCATCAGTTGTTGACAGTAAAACGTCAAATCAATCGTTCGACTAGGCTGAAGCAGCTCATAGTGGATGATTCCTTTCCAATCCCACCAAACACTCAGCATAACCTTTCGAGACGTCAATTCTGGCTTTGCGATGATTTGTTGAGCTTCACCACGCTTAGACCATGATCTTTTTCGCACATTATACTCGTATTTGATCCACTTTTCATCTGTTGATACCGTTTACGTTTCAGAAATGGTTCGATTGCATTTCGTTTCAGCAAATAATCGCAGTTATTAATTCAAACCATTATATTTTTCACAGGCAATTCATGTCGTAGCCAAACATCGTGCTTCTTTTTGTAGCCAGCCTGTTTTAAATGATCCAAAACCGTTTTATGATGAATGTTAAGTTCCGTAACCATGTCATGGCTGCTTATATGACGGTCCTGGTCAATATTTACGATATTTTCATCGAATTTTCAGCGATAGATCAGCAAGAGCGAGGTGCATCCTTCACATCGAATTTCCAGATCGGAAGCGAGCGTACCATTGTTGTGCTACACGAACTGATACAGCATCGTCTCCGTAAACTTCACAAATTTCGTTTGTGGCTCGCATGGTATTCTTCCTTTTTTTTATACAAAATTTCTAAATATAGCAAATTTTTTCATTACTTTCACTCATTTTTGGACAACTGTAACTTTGCTTCAACTTCCCCGATTTTAACTTTTTTTTTTAATGAAGCTTAAAATCTCACTTTTCTAACACTACTTGTATATAGTATGACACAATGTGATTGGCAGCACTGGAGATATACGACTGCAACGACATCTACTGACAAAATACGCAAAGACTTTTTCGACTACTTAACTAATTTTTATTCAATTAATAATGATATTAATCATCAGTGTACGCTAGTAGCTGTACACTCTACAGAAGATGATACCTTCGCTATTTAATTCTGCAAATCGAATTACTTTCTCCAGGAGTAGATTGAAGAAGTGCTCGTTAGTGAGTCGCCTTGTCTGAAACCTCGTTTGGTTTCGAACGGCTCGGGGAGGTCCTTTCCGATCTTTATAAAGCTTTTGATATTACTCAACGTCAGTTTACAGAGTCGTATTAGTTTGGCGGGGATTCTAAATTCAAACATAGCAGCATAAAAAGATAGAGGGCTCATATTTTTTCAAAATTGAAGCCGGTCATAAGGTTACAGTAAATGGGGAACGCGTTATTGCTGATATACGCTTCAATTGCTGCAAAAGGCAGTCGAAAATTAGGCTTTCGGCTGAAATTTATTCGATTTAGCCGTGGCGCCCACGAAATCAATACATTAAATTATATGCGCTTTATATATTTTTGAAAACCACATGTCTGCAATTTGCCAGGACTCTACTTGCTAAAACCTATTTGAAGTTGAGTTTAGACCTAAGGCGGAAAGTATTGCAAATACATACATAAGTACAGCCGTGATCAAAAAGTAAGGTGGAATTATCAATTAAAACACCCGAGTAACAAGAAGCCAGGCACATTTTTTTTTAGGTTGGTAGGATTTTCGATAAGATTTGTTAAATGTCTGTTTTTCAAAAAGCTTAATTATCTCCGAGTTCTTGTAAATTATTAATAATTTGCAATGGATGATTTTATTGAACAACGAACTTGCTTCAATTTTGTTTTGTTTGTGTCAAACTATGGTAAAAAAAAACCCTTTTAAATGGTACAATGAGTTCAAAGTGGACCGAGAACGCGTTAACGGCGAAACGCTCTCTGGACGACCACCAACCTTTATCGACTGAGGCCTCATTAAAAAGATTTGGTGCTTGGAATTAAAGACCTTGCTGATGGTGTGATGATGATATTTCAATCATTTCGCTCAATTCATATTATTTTGAAGTATATTTTGTGTCTCAAACGCGTCAAGCTTCGATTGGTACCTTCATCACCATAATGCACCATGTTATACTGCATTGGATTTCCGCGACTTTTTTGCTATAAACTCGACTCATATCGATCCGCAACCACCGCATTCGCTGTTCTGCGTGCGATTTATGGCTATTCAGCTTAAAATACCGAGAACGCCATTTTAAAACGATTGAAGAAATAAAAAACTGAATCGAAGAAAGTCCTAAAGGCTATACTCGAAAAATACTGTTCTGACTGTTTTGAGGACTGAAAAAACGTTGCCAAAAGTACATTTTATTGTCTTGGATGAAATTGATTTGGATAATAAATAAAGAATTTACATATTTTACGAGTATTAAAAATAAATTTTGATCAAGGTGGTATAGATTTGTATATAAGTATGTAGTATAAGCCTTCGGATTTCACAGCGCCGGTACCAGAGAATATTTTCAGCGGTGGCAAGTTTTGAAAAATGATTATTTATAGCAATAACCCTGGCATTATTACTATATCTATGTATATCTCTAGTGAAAGTAGTCTAAAACATTGAACAGCATTTCAATATCCTGTATGACGATTTACATATTTTTGTTTTTTCTCAATAGTCATCCGATGCTTTGGCACCAATTTTCATTTTAGTATTTAAAGTCTTCCCACCAATAGTGATCAGTTAATTTAGCAGCAGCACGTATCCTCTTCAGTTTCATGCGTTTTCAACATAGTTATTGCCTCGAATTACAAATTCCACCGCCTAGATAATTTCACAACAACAAAATAAGCTTACGAGCAGCTGTCAGTTAGTTAATGTAATATATTTTTTTTTTCGTTTATGCCAATAGAAAGAAAAAGTAATAAAACACACTTGTATATCTTTAGTGGGTAACTGTAGCTATATTAGTGGATTTTTTCGCTGGCTGTTGCATTTTAGTTTTTTTTATGAATCTACCAACCAGCTGTCATCTGCTGTCTGCATTCATTAGTGTTCTGTAATTGTATCAGATTTGAGTGGATAAGTTTGGTGTCTAAATTACTGCGTCGATACTTGCTCAGTTTTTAATTTTTCAATCAAATGTTAGGATTTTGAAATAAAACTCTGCGAAAAATACAACGTAATTACGAACTTTTTAAATGTATAGTCTGTGTCTTTATCACTGGAGATGTTTTTTTACGCGGCGGGTCCCAATTCCAAAGCACAACTTTAGAGAGAGTTGATTCGCCTTTTCACTTTAGCTCGCCTTCATATGGATGTTTTATGGCTACCCAGAGGATACTTGGTCTAAGACCGGAAGCCGTGAGCTGCTTGAGACATATGTAAAATAATCGTTTCTCTCCTTTACTAAGTGAGTGGCACTCAGAGAACTTTTCTCACTTGCGTTTCTTAAAATATCTTTAATATTAATATTTTAAATGGGAGATAGACTCTATCAAGACTCTTTTTACCAAGGTCTTTTTTGAAGCATGATTCATATATTGTAAAGTTAAATGATCAGATTTTTTTCGAAGCCACGCCCATTTTAAAATTTTTATACTGATTCTTCTGCGCTATCTCAGATGTGGAGTTCGATGCTTCTGATGTACAGCGTCTACCAATAAAAATAACGTTATTTTCACAGCTCGTGGCGGTCATGTTTGTTTGCGAATTTGTGTCAAATTTTTTCAGACTATTCAACAAAGTTTGCTATTTGATCGCGTCACATTTCATTTTGATATAAAGCTTCCAAGATTATTACGCAAATGGCTTAAGAGCTTCTTTAGCAAAAGACGGTCGTCTATGTGACTTTTTTTTTGTTTTCGGGGAACGCAACATGTGTCCTTAGATCCAACATAGAAAAAATGTCAGAGATATTCTCGGCGTCGTAATCAGATGGCTGCCAAACATAGACTAATGGATATATTTATACTCTTGTAACATGGTGCTAGATAGTATAACACTTTTGTTGACCTAACGGTTGTACGTATTTCTAGTTATTATTTCTCTATATTAATCTAGAAACATATAGGGGTATCACATACCTGGAGACCCGCTCGACTGATTTCAACCAAATTTGGTATGCAACATTCTACGGATAATCCAATGTTAGAGTGTGAAAATGAGTGAAATCGAACTACAGCCACGCCTACTTCCCATACAACACAATTTTCAATTCCATTCAACTTTACAGTATACAAAACAAGAATGAATTAATATTATACAATATCAAGACAAATCCTTACCCGAATAGTGCATTTGCGATGTACCACCTTATGACTAAAAATTGCGAAAATCCAACGAAAATTGTTCAAGCCTCTAGGTACTGAATATGTGGCCCCAGTGCTTATTTTTGACTTTTTTACCGAAAATATCGGTCGATATGTGAAATACATATATAATTGAAACTTAGAGAGAATATTTATCTGATAGTAGTATGTCTGTGTGTTAAAAATGGGTTGAATCGGATCAATACCTCGCTTAGCCCCCATATACCGAACATAAAGATTTTCGAAATTCTCGGTGACTTCATACCGCTTATATCGGCCAATATATGAGTTATCTTAATAAAATTGAGAGAGCATGTTTTTTTCTTATAACGGTGTATATTTGTGCTTAGAATGAATAAAATCGGATGAGAATTAGCCTTAGACTCCATATATGTAACTAACAGGCCTTATATAAAGGGTGATTTTTTAAGAGCTTGATAACTTTTTTAAAAAAAAAAACGCATAAAATTTGCAAAATCTCATCGGTTCTTTATTTGAAACGTTAGATTGGTTCATGACATTTACTTTTTGAAGATAATTTCATTTAAATGTTGACCGCGGCTGCGTCTTAGGTGGTCCATTCGGAAAGTCCAATTTTGGGCAACTTTTTCGAGCATTTCGGCCGGAATAGCCCGAATTTCTTCGGAAATGTTGTCTTCCCAAAGCTGGAATAGTTGCTGGCTTATTTCTGTAGACCACAAAAAATAGTCTAAAGGCGTTAAATCGCATGATCTTGGTGGCCAACTTACGGGTCCATTTCTTGAGATGAATTGTTGTCCGAAGTTTTCCCTCAAAATGGCCATAGAATCGCGAGCTGTGTGGCATGTAGCGCCATCTTGTTGAAACCACATGTCAACCAAGTTCAGTTCTTCCATTTTTGGCAACAAAAAGTTTGTTAGCATCGAACGATAGCGATCGCCATTCACCGTAACGTTGCGTCCAACAGCATCTTTGAAAAAATACGGTCCAATGATTCCACCAGCGTACAAACCACACCAAACAGTGCATTTTTCGGGATGCATGGGCAGTTCTTGAACGGCTTCTGGTTGCTCTTCACCCCAAATGCGGCAATTTTGCTTATTTACGTAGCCATTCAACCAGAAATGAGCCTCATCGCTGAACAAAATAAATCGGACGTAAAGCGCGAAACACATTTCGAACCGAACACTGATTTTGGTAATAAAATTCAATGATTTGCAAGCGTTGCTCGTTAGTAAGTCTATTCATGATGAAATGTCAAAGCATACTGAGCATCTTTCTCTTTGACACCATGTCTGAAATCCCACGTGATCTGTCAAATACTAATGCATGAAAATCCTAACCTCAAAAAAATCACCCGTTACATACTTGAGTGTACTTCCCTGGCCTTATACTTTCCATATTGCAACAGTACAAATAGATCTTCTTACTTGTTTTTATATACATATGTGCAGTTTATATAAGTTTATCCATGTCAAATTTGATTTTGAACATATTTCTTGAATATTATATAAATGAAAATATTTTCTAGCAAAAAAGGAATTATCCTTCGAAAAAGGTACAGATTTTAAGGCAAATGTGGAAATCAAACTTCTCAGAACTTAGAAAAATGTTGTACCAATCCAACTAGTATAAGGGTTTTCATTAAAGGAACATTATTTAATCTTAATTTATAAATCTTATAAGTGTTCAGTTTGCCCTTGACATCGATTCTCTATGAATTATCATAAAATGTAAGCGTACTTTAAACTTTGAAAATGTATTTGTTGTAACCAAAGTTCTTTGGTAGAATTCTCTACCAAATTGATTGCAATTTGTTTACAAATGCACGAAAAGCACAGTTATATTTGCCAAATTTCAATCATACGATTAAGTACTTACCACTACATCCTTAAGGAGCGCCAATGAATATATGAAAATTTAATTAAATGCAGCCATTTAAAATTTTGCACGCTTAAACACCCTAAATACAGTTACATATACATTGGCACATACTCATAGAGATACATATGTATGTAAATGCTTAATGCGCTGGTGTTGTTGGTGCGAGAATTCAAGTTAATTTAATAAACCGACACTCAAAGCATTTTCTAAATATGCAACGAAATTTGAATGCATGCCAAGAGCTCATAAGCGCATATGGTCACATACCCAAACACATGCAATGCATATGTTTCATACGTATGTACTATATATATATATATATTTAACAGTGGCATGTCTAGGCGCTTATGAGCTGTGGCGTTACATGCTCGCATTTGAAATTTAAGCTGTTAAAATATGTAAGTGTACTTACATACTCTTGCGTTCACATTCACGTATACATATATGTTTGTGTATGTTATATAACTGTAGTTCGACAATATGGTGTTGGTAATGCCATAAATGACTTACTAAACTAAATATTGCATTTAATGCTTCGCTATAAGCTAAACGAAGTGGAAGCTATCTGATGAAATCAACCAGCAGCAAGCCATTGAAGGACTAACGGTGCACGAACAGTATACGTTACGTAACACGTTTCATTGGCAGACAAGTGAACTGTAAATTGCCAAAAGCGCATATTATGCCAATACTCCCTTGTATACCGGCAATCAGTTATGAATGTTGAGGTTTAGCGTGAAATGTTAGCAATTTTGCTGTTTTCGTTTCATTGCTTTATTGCTTTCTGCTCTTGAAATTAGAGTAACTGTTTTAGTTACTTATTTAAGTATATGTCTATTCGTGCATTTGGTGGTACTGTATGGAATTGAACTCGTGTATCATATAGTATTTTTTTGCAAATTCTATAAAAATAAATATTTATTCGGTAGTCGAAAAAGTCCTTTCGTGTTGTGTCAATACATGTCGTTGCAGTAGTATATCTCCAGTGCTACCAATCACATTGTGTCATACCATATAGTGTTAAAAAGGTGACATTTTAAGCTTCAATTATTGCTTTGAAATATTTTTCTAATACGATTAAAACTTTTTTGAAATCCTTTCAACCTCTGTACGTATCGTTCTTTGATTGAGATATTTACAAAACATACGATTTGAATGCATCAAAAGGATCTTCAACAATTGCAAGCCACCGATGTTGCTAATTATATTTGAATTATATGAATAGAAGGTAATCATAATATTCATAAATTTTCTGTACTGAATTCTGAAAAATTCTTCTTTGTCTTCTGTTATATTTCTCCCGCATTTTCTCAGCAATTCTTGCAGGGAACTTCTCACAGTTGACATCTGATCAAATTTGACCCAGACTGACAAATTCACGTACAAATACAATATATTAATTATCGCCTTCAAAATAGGCCCTTGAGCCAATACAAGCAACTACCAACGGTTTGGCCGAGTTTCTATACACTTCTTATAGCGAATCATTTTTAATGCCTACATTGGACTCTTGGCGCGTACGCCTGATTTTTCAGTTTAGAAAAAATATAAAGATACTATAAACATAAACTGGCGAATATGATGGAATAATAGGCACAGCGTGCTAGAATGTGACGCTGCATTACAGTGGTGAAAAATGCATCGGCAGTTTACGACGAATTGCAGCCAAGTAGTATTCCTAGTTGAGCTTTAACCTTATGGAACGAATTCATGGTGAACCACATCACAATAATCAAGGCAAACGATGAGCATTACCTTGATTTTTGACCAACTTTCACGTGGTGTTCTTTCAGTTTAGGCCCTTGGAAAGGTTCGATGTTATCATAAAATGACGTCTCATCAACAGTAATGCGTTTATTGAATATAGGGTTCTCAACATTTCTTTTGGGATTTCTTCTTGACGTCGATTTTGTAAAATATTCAGGGTTATACTCTAAGCGTTTACAAAAATAGTTTGATTTGTTCCACAAGGGATGCTGAAATCTGCGATTATCTCTCCGATGAAAACACGAAGATTTTGAGCACTGTCTCTTAAAGTTTTTCGTTGTTACCGCCATTAACACAATTGGATGAACGACTTTTATGAGACAAGTTCCCGATGACTTCACCACCTTCACTGAAAGCTTTGTGCCACTCAAATATTTGTGTTCGTTATAAACTAGACTTCCCAAAACACTCAAGCAAGATTTTCAATATTCCGTAGCCGTAATTACATTGGATACATGAAATTTCAAGCAAATTCGATTTGAAGGAATCATGAGGTGGTTGTTGTTTAATTTTAGATTTAAACGCTTAAACGTATTTACGATTGATCTAAAAACGTACGTATATCGAGGCATCCGAATTTTAAACATTTGTCAAGAACACAATAGAACTGGTTCGGTTTTGAAGAAATATTACAAGTCAATCAAGATATCAATTTCTGCACAGCATTGATTTTATGCTTCTTTGACCTTCCTGAAACACGTTTTGCATCGGCAGAAACACCATCCATCGAAAAGATGCTACAAGACCCATAGTAACCTATATATTCAAGAAGTGATTCTTGGATCAATTCCGTTTTAAAAATACTTAAATAACTTCTTAAAGTTGTTGTTGTAACGGCTACGGAAATCCGGTTTAACACTCGTCACCAGGGCCTTTCAAAGTGAGGTTTAATAAATCGGTCACAACAGAGTTAGCTAAAGCGAATAGATGAGTAGATTTGAAGGTTATGTAAAGAGGCGGTATCTGTTTATTATTCCTGAAAGGTTGCTCTGCTTCAG